>NC_135231.1:6194025-6494025 GCF_052324685.1 Brachyhypopomus gauderio | reverse complement strand
GGCACATCGGCACCCTCTGCTGGCGCATAATATAACCTATCCGTTCGTCTCCCACAGGTCAACATGCCCAGTCTAGATGGCAGAGACATTCTGGTGGAGAAGGCTGACCGGCGTGAGTTCATGGACCTGCTGAAAAAGATGCTGACGCTGGACGCAGAGCACCGAATCACACCGATGGAGACCCTCAGCCACCCGTTTGTGACCATGGCTCACCTCCCTCACAGTGCACAGTGAGTGTGTACAGGGCCGTCGCTCCGTCTCACACATTCCAGCTGTGTTCCAGCTCCGATGCACGCAGGACGGTTTGCTTGTCGATCATTATGCAGGGTTCTTTGTCTGTCTCACTCTCTGTCTCTCTCACTTTGCAGTGTAAAGTCCTGCTTGCAGAACATGGAGATCTGTAAGCGGACGTGCACGGGCTTCAACAGCAGCAGAGGCCTGGTCGGCAGTGGAGGCGGGGCCGGGGGCGGGGCCAGTACTGACGCCAACCTCCCGGTCACCTTCAACATCCAGATTGGCCAACACAGCCAGGTGGGCCTGCCAGCACAAGCTTGTAGTGTGTTGCACCAGTGTCCCCAAACCTACAGCTCACATAAAATGACTGCAGGCATTCAGATAAGAAATTACTCACCGGAACTGTGTTTTTCAGCTATGTTTGAAGGGTTTTGTCATTAAGTACATTGTGCCCTGTTTGTTGGGTGTGTGTGTGTGTGTGTGTGTTTGTGTGTGTGTCCTCTGCCACACACCCATCTCAGCCCATCGTCATCTCGGACACGCCCAGCCCTGCTGTCAGCATCATTACCATCTCCAGCGGCACCGAGGACGAGGACGACGCCAACCTGCCCACCAGGTGCACTCCCCACAAACTCCGTTGCTCCGCCTCCTGTGCCTCTGAGCTCGGTGTTTGCTACAAATTCCTTTGATGAGTTCCTTCATAACGGTCACCCTTCTGTTTTCTCACCTTGTGGTTTTTAAACGCCCCTCCCCAGCTGCAGCGTGAACCAGCGGGTGGACGACATCATCTGTGTGACCGTGCGGGACTCGGACTCGTCCACCTGCAGCCTGCTCAGCCCCAGGCACCTGCTCACCTTTATGGAGAACGTCACCAAGTAGCTGGCCATGGTCATGGCCTCGGCGAAGGCCCTGCCCTGAGAGGGCAGGGCACCAGGTGAGTCCTCGTCCCATGTGCTCTGTCTCTCCCGCCCCTCCGGCTCTGTCCACAGGCCTCTGCCGTCGATGATTGTCTCACATCCCCATATAGAGTCGAGCGCCGCGGCCTCCGGGCGGTCCAAGAAGACTTCGGTTGTGCCCCCTGCCAGAGCAGCCCTGCCCGACGCTGAGAGACACAGAGCCGCGTCCACCAAGTCTCAGCCTCTCAACCTGAGCCAGGTAGAGCGTCTGTAGAGCAGTTTGCCTTCACACACTGCAACTGCAGTCACACTTCACACTGGCCAATAGAAAATCTTATCTTTGCTCTGCTGTCTTATCCACACTCTGCTCATCAGCTTCATTTAAGATCATTTTCTAGTAGGACTGTCAGATTGCAAAGCTTTGAGTCTGACCGGTGCATTGATTTGCTGGAATACTGTATATGTTGGCCAGAGTATGTTGCATATATTCACAGTTTTATATATTCAATGTTCTCAGCAGCAGCAGCACCGGCGTCCTGCTCCCCAACAGTCATAGTCAGAGAGACCCTCAAAAAAAGGTTTGTTAGTACTTCAGGTTTTTAAATTCCAGTTCTTGTATGTCATGTCTTGTTTTGTACATCTTTTGTGTCGGTGGGAAGTGATGTTGTCAGCTTATTTGTAAAAATCTGGTGTAGACCAGAGAGTAGTTCAGCTGGGGTATTGATATCTCACTGCCATTTTGTGTCTTGGCTCTTCCTACAGGTCCAGCAGTCTGTGATCATCTCATGACAGGTCAGGAGGTCGCTCCCCCTGGCGCCAGTCCAACTACCCCTCAGACTCTTCTTACCTGAAATAAATGGGCTTTGATAAAGATGATGGTGGATAAGCCCAAGATCCACTGAGTCCTGGACTACCTGTCTGCTAGACCCCAGTATGTGAGAACTGGAACCTGCCAGTCTGATCGTCTGGTCAGCAACATCGGTGCTCCACAGGGAACTGTGCTCTCCCCCTTCCTTTTCACCCTGTACACCACTGACTTCCAGTACAGGTCTGACCTCTGTCACCTTCAGAAATTTTCTTACGACTCAGTGGTGGTTGGGTGCATCAAAGACGAACAGGAAGGAGAATACAGAGACCTCGTGGACAGATTTGTTGGGTGGTGTAAAAGGAACCACTTGATCATCAATGTGACCAAAACCAAGGAGATGGTGGTGGACTTCAGAAGGAAGAGGCCCACAATCTGCCCTGTCACCATCATGGGTCAGGATGTTGAGCTGGTGGACTTCTACAAATACCTGGGTGTGCTGCTGGACAACAAACTGGACTGGAAGGCCAACACTGATGCTTTCTGAGACGACTCGGGTCCTTTAATGTGTGCAGCAAGTTGTTGGAGATCTTCTACTAGTCTGTAGTTGCTGGTGCTATCTTCTTTGCAGCAGTCTGCTGGGGAAGCAGCATCAGGGGAGGAAACACCAGGAAGCTCAACAAGCTGATGAGGAAAGCCAGCTGAGTTCTGGGCTGCCCACTGGATGGTTTTGAGGAAGTGGTGGAAAGAAGGTCACTCAACAAACTCACTTCTATACTAGACAACACATCACACCCTCTCCATGAGCTACTGGTCAGACAGAGGAGCACCTTTAGCAACAGACTCACCCAGCTCCACTGCAACACAAATCGGTACAGGAGATCATTCGTACCAACTGCGATCACACTACAACAGCTTTCCACTGTGCCAGTCGTTATTTCAGTGGAAGTGTTTAAATAAAAAGAATTTATTGATACAATTGAATGTGTGATTGCAATCAGTAAGTTATTACAAGGCAAACGTGAAAACAATTGGCCCCAGCAACACTATTTTTGAGCTTATTTTGCACTCTTTTGTACATATAGTCATGTAAAATGTAGGTAACATTGTTCTTTACAACTGAAAATAAGTGGCAAAACAAAGAGCCATTTGGCCGACTCTTTATGAAGAGCTGAGCCAAAAGATCCGGCTCCCTAAAAAGAGATGAAATTCCCATCACTAACTGGTACTTACTGCACTATTACTGCACAATTCTCATGCCACTATCTTGCACATTTCATCTTCAATCTCGTGTAATTTTGATATCTATTGCTTTCATACTGTTATATTTCATATCTATTTAATTCTATCTATATTATATATTCATTACTTCTGATACCATAATTATTGTTCTTGCTCTCATTGTAACTGTGCTGCTGTAATAACCGACTTTCCCTCTGGGATCAATAAAGTTCTTTCTTTCTTTCTTTCTATCTATCTATCTATCTATCTATCTATCTATCTATCTATCTATCTATCTATCTATCTATCTATCTATCTATCTATCTATCTATCTATCTATCTATCTATCTATCTATCTATCTATCTATCTATCTATCTATCTATCTAATTAGAGAATTCCATTACTTCAGTGTCTGGGCTTTTGTAAGGAGGAATCCCACTGAGTTACAATAACTCTTCTCCCAGTTAGTCCTGGCCAAGATGGGGCAGTCATGGCCTGGTGGTTAGGGAAATGGTCTTGTGACCGGAAGGTCATGGGTTTGATCCCCAGACCTGAGGTCATGACTGAGGTGCCCCTGAGCAAGGCCCTTAACCCTCAATTGCTCACTTGTATAAAAATGAGATAAAATGTAAGTTGCTCTGGATGAGGATGTCTGCAAAATGCCATAAATGTAAGATTTGTTACAAATATTTGTTAGAATAGTTACAAAATAATTACATACAATACTACTATACATACAACACAATTTCAGCCCCACAAACATCAATTTTGAATTGATGTTTGATTTTCTTTAACTATTAAGCGATACTAAGGAGTCTAAGTTTAAGACAGCTTGACACTCATTCCAAACATAAGGCGCATACGATTTAAAAAAGCCATTTTACCCAACTCTGTTCTTTCTTATGGGGTATGTAAGAGCAACTTATTTTGTGATTTTGTATTATAAAAATTTGATTAATTAGATTGAAATGAAAGTAGATTAGAAATATATAAAGGTATTTCCCCCATTAGGGCAAAATAAAATAATAAAATCAATACATGATGCAAAATGCAATTAAAAAAGTCAAGCTCGTTAGCTGACCAACTGGACAGGAAGATTTAACCCGTTGAATAGTTTACATTTCTTCCAAAGGATGTAAAATTCAGTTTTATCCTTCTAAACAACCCCCTTCACCAGGCGTTCGGTTGAAGAATAAAAATGATTTTATTTTAGGGCTCGTATGGCTGCTTGAAATACTTGGAAATACTTGAATTTTAATGTTGCATTTTCCAGATTTAAAAAAGTGCTGGATGCCCTACTATTAAAACTGTGTAAACATCGCTTTAATTTCATAACACACTATAGGATTATGTAGAATATCTACTTTAATGAATTCACTGAAAAACATCTACTTAGTGTAACTAAGTAACTTAGTGTAACAGGGGTGTCAAACTCATTTTCACCGTGGGCCACATCGACATAATCGTTACCCACGGAGGGCCATATGTAACTTATAAATGTACCTACTACTTAATGTTAAATAGGCTACCTCTACTACTTTGTCTTAGTAGTGTGGCATGGTTTGGGAGAGGAGTGCTAGAACTGCCACTAACAAGCTTAGTTGAGGAGTTTAAATGTGCCAAGGTAGGCCGAGAAATGTTGTTGATAGGGTCGAAAGATGCACTGATCAAAGCAGCGGCACCAGTGACACGTACAGGAAGAAAGTGGAATTCCCAAGAGGCAACTCAGGCAGCAAAGAGGGCATTGGAGCATAGAGATGTTGTAGGGCAGGTGCAAAATGGGAGGGCAGGACTAAGGTCAGGTGATACATGGAGGGCATTCAGCAAGGCCACATCTTCTTCGAGAGACACTTGCAAATATGGAATACAAAATTAACGTTGTTTTATCAAATTATAGGATGGCATTAGGACTAAATGCTGAGATGGAACTGAGGATACACCAGAGGAGCACAAAATACTTCAGCATGAGAGTTCTGATGATAGTGATTGGGAGGATGTTTAGTAAGGTTATTTTCATAGACTGTTCAAAAGACTGTTCAGTCTTTAACAAGCCCCACCTTAAGGACAGAGTCCTTAGGTGTGTCCAAACTTGATTTGTAGTGTACACTCTTTGCGTTTTTGTTGTTCTGGTTTTTGACTGCTTTCCTGTTTGCACATCATATCTGTTTTCACCCAGCCTTTACTCTTCACTGATGTATGATTTATTGGACAATAATATGCAGACATTTCTGTACAGATTGTGTAGTGTCCTTTGTGCGTTAGTATAATAAAGAAATGTGAATCAATTTGTTTCACTGCATGATGACTTATGATCATGTGTAATTTACAAGTATATAAACTATTAAGTGGAAATAACTGAAATTGGTGGCAGTTCAACTATTTAATGTTAGTACACATTATGTTAACCCTTCTGTTGTGGTTTGGGCCAAATCTGACCACTTTACAACTTGAAACACTCAAAAATAATGTGTTTTACATCTGATTGCCTCAAGGCCTTATGCTATCCTCCACAATATGTACCTAAACATGTAAAAATGATTATTACCTCTTTCATTTATTTTTGAGTGTTTTAATCAACCTTGTAGCATATGTATTGTTCCCGGTCAGAAGTGACCGCCATAGGAAATGAATGGGTATCCAGACTATATTCATTTATCAGACAGAAAACATCCCCATACACACCACCCCAACACATACACACACACACACACACACACACACACACTCATTCACTCACACACATTTCAGACTAAACAATGTCTTTTTGCGGGTGCACATCTCCTTCCCATGCTTTTGTGCCTATCCCCCACATGAACCACACCTTCCAGACTAATCAATGTATCATCTTCACGTATACCCCATATATATAACTTGATGTTTGCCTTGCACTCCTTTTACTCTGAGCACAATGAGTAGGCGACTGACCAAGCGGTTTTCTGTGTATTGAAGAGGTTCTGGTCCAGGTTTTTGGACGTGATGAAGAGGGCACTGAAATTGAACCAGGGGTTGAGGAGCATGTCTCAGAAGTAGAACACAACACCGATTTAGATCCAAACGTTGAGGAGACTGACTAGTCCAAGAGTTGGACACTTGCTCTGGGCTTCATCCCCTCAAGTCAGAGGAAGTAGAGCGAGAGAGGACAACATAAAGATGATGCTAGGGCAGAGCTGGAGTGGCTAATCGGGAGATTTGGGAGGATTCCCGATGGGCCGGCTCAAGTCAGTCTCTAGTTTGGGCCGACTGGGAGGGAAAAATAATTTTGAGCCGGATTTGGGCATGAAACTCTCGGGCTGAAAAAGGGGCCCACTCCGGCCCTGCGCTAAGGACAAAATGATATGCGACATCTTGTGTGGATGACGAGTCCACCTTCCAACTCTTTTTCCCAGAGTGCATTGAGGTAATTATACTGGAGATGACAAACCTGGAGGGGAAGTGTGGGTTTAGAGACACCTGCAGAGAAATCGACCTGGTAGATCTCTAACCCTACATAGGTCTGATGATTTTAGCAGGAGTAGCCTATATTGCTCAAACAATGAGGCTACAAAATATCTGTGGGGTCCAGTCTGGCAGGCCTATATTCCAGGCAACGATGTCCTTACAACAGTTTCATTCCTCGCACACCAGCCTCTACCAGTCTGGTTAGGAGTGTGTAAGCCCCAGCCAATGCCCCAGCCCCAGCTGCTGCATCAACCCCAGCCCTGGCTGCTCCCCCCAACAAGGACATGGGTCCTTGCATTCACAAGCACACACACATACACACACACTTCATGCTGAGTTTGGTTTTTGGTTTTCAACTTATTTTTTTACATGATGTTCATTTTGTAATACATTTTCAGTGCCTATTTATATTGTCACTGCTGTTATTTTATGTCTATGTCACGTGGTCCTGCTTCCCCCTGTCAGTCATGTCTTTTGTTTTGTTCTCTGTGTGTGAGTATTTTATTTTGAAATCCCTAGTTGAAATCCCTAGTCTCTGTCTTCACACCCCTGCCTTGTTCTCCGCCCCTCGTTATTGCTTTCAGGTGTGTCTTGTTGGGTTCCTTGTTTAGTGTATTTAAGTCCTGTGTTTGGTCTCTAGTGTTGTTGGTTATTGTAAGTCGTAAGTACTGGTTTTTGTTGATGCTGTTTTGTAATTCATGCTCCTTCTGTCATTGATGTTTAGCCTTTCATGTCACCTCTGTTCTTTGTGTTGAGTTCTGTCGTTTACATGTTAGTTATTTTATTAAAATACATTTGTTGTAAAAATGTCTTTACCTAGTAGCAGTTTTTCAAAAGACTAAAACTATTTCTGCAGTGTAAGATTTCCTAAATTGCCTCCTTTTGTTTACTGGTTATGGCTGGTGTGTTTCTGGAAGAGACACACTGCAAAAAGTACCATCTTGATAAGTTAAAATTGCTCAAGAATATTATTGTATTTCAAATAGCTGAGGGTTTTTTGTTGTATAAATGTATGTAAAAATGTCTTTACCTAGTGGCAGTTTTTCAAAAGTCAAAAACTATTTCTGCAGTGTGATTTCCTAAATTGCCTCAAATTGTTTGTCAATTTCACATTATTTCTGCAGTGTGATTTCCTAAATTGCCTCAAATTGTTTGTCAATTTCACATTATTTCAACCTTTCACTAATCAAATCTCAAACATTTGGCCCTGTAGATGACGAGACTTCAGCACCTCCAGAAAGGAGAGGTCGCATGGAGACGCACGAGCGGCTAATGGAGACGGCAAAAGATGGCACAGTGTGGTGTGAGGAACAGATTGGAAGACATCACAGCCCAGCTGAACGCCATCCCATGAACGGAGAGACAACTGCTTTTGCCAGAAGGAAAGTGACTAGTCGCTTGCAAAGTTTCTTCTGTTTCATTTCTTTGGACATACTTCCGACTATACAGGAGTGCACTGTCCAGCATGCACGCCAGACACAGCATGAAAACTGGTTCATGGACCTCCCTGAACTAATGTCGCTCATTGCCATCCTCATCCTGCAATGAGGGGTTGTCCGCCTTCCAGCGGTGCATGACTCGTGGTCTGGGAGTGCCCTCCGTCATGAAGATAATGTCGCGAAACCGCTTTCAGGACATCATGCGGCACCTACGCTTTGACAACAAGGACACACGCCATGAACGAGCTGCAACTGACCGGTTTGCTGCAATTTCTAATGTTTGGAAATCTTTCATTGGCATCACTTCGTACCACCCAGGAAGGCATATCACCATAGATGAGCAACTTTTTCCATCCAAGACCCATTGCTGTTTTCTTCAGTACATGGCCACAAAACCAGACAAGTTTGGGATAAAGTTCTGGGTGGCATGTACGTATCCAACATCATCCCATACCTTGGCAAAGACTCCAGTCGTCCCACAGGGGAAAGACTATCGGAAAATGTGGTGATGAAGCTCATGGAACCATTTATGGACAAAGGAAGAACTGTTACCACAGAATTTTCACCTCACTGTCACTAGCAAAACGATTGCTGGGCCGGAAGACCACCCTCCTTGGCACAGTAAACAGGATTCGTCGTGAGCTTCCAGACTCTGCCAAAAAGACTTTGGTCCGTGAGGAATTCAGCACACGGGTGTTTTCAACCTCTGGTGCCACACTGACTGTTTACGCACCCAAACGAAGAAAGACTGTCTGCATCCTCAGTACCATGCACAGTACGGTGGAGACTGGGGACACGCAGGAAAAAAAGCCCAACACAATCACTGACTACAACACTCTAAAATGTGGTGTGGATATAATGGACCAGATGGTACGAAAGTACACTGTACGTTGCGGAACACGGCGTTGGCCAGTCGCTGTTTTATAATGATAGGCATTCAGTGCTGAAATGTCAATGTGCTTTTTCAAGCATGCACTGGGGTAAAGGAGAGACGGTCGGAGTTTTTGGTGAACCTTACAGAAGACCTTGCACAGGCTCATGTGGCAGCCAAGGAAAAGGCTCAGCAGCAGCAACCACCCACACCTGACACAGGGAAAAGGGCATTGTGCCAGGTCAGGCGTGGTTGCAAGAGTAACCGTGCCACTAATTGTGTTTTGTGATAGGTTCACATGTGGCAAGTGCAGAAAGGAGATGATGTGGCAGTGCCAGGTGTGTGCAGAATATTTATAGGTTTATTTATTTATATATACCAATAAAGCTAACTTGAATATAAATTTCTGGCAATGTTGACTTTTTTTTTTTTTTTTTTGGGGTGGGGGGTGGCTTCACCTTGTTCCAGAGGACCATTTCTTCTGGACCTGCATATTCCCACCTCCACCCCTTCCCCATACAAACATACACATATACCTATGTGTGTCCGCATCTTGAGCCCTCATAGCGAAAGCCTCACACCACTTACTGAAATAATCAGCAATCATGATTATTTACTTGTTTCCCTTAGAGGTAACAGGTAAGGGCAGGGGCGTGCACACATAGACCTCAGGTGCTGCTAAAGCACCACCAACTCTGCCCTTTATCAACGAAAGTGCCCTTTTTTTAAATTATCATTTTACTGAGGTAGGTTTGAAATTATTTTTTGAAAACCTGAGCGATTAAAAACAATGCCCTGAAATGCGCCATCACCTCTCACACTCCCGACCTCTCTCTTCCTTTAACACCAGATGCGCTGCAGCAGTTCAGTTCAGCGAGTGGAAGGAAGCGTCTTCAGCACAGCACACATGCTCACAGATAGACTACTTCTCCCGTGCCCCACCAGCCAGGTTACATACACATCAAGTCAAATCGTACCGTTTGCCCTCTAAGCCCAACGTGAAATCATTTTGTGCAGTAAAATGTCTCATACAGCACCAAACTACTAAGCATTTTTAGCCGATGGTCACCTGATAAACTAGTCGCTCTAGCCCAAATCAATGATAGATAACGTGAGGACGACCACATACAAATAATTAAGGTAGAGTTTGCAAATCTGTGTTAAGCTGAATGTTTTCTGTTGTATAGGTTTTGTTAGGCAACATAAATTAACACATTCATTTATGAAAGAAGAAACGGGAAGTTCCCCATTACCTGTGAAAAATGCCCATCTGTATTCGTGTAATGACAACACTAAGTTTTTTTATCAGTTGGCGGTGTGACTTTTTCCATTGAAAACTCACGTTTAGAGAATGTTACTAATAAAAGTCAAATTTCATTCAACATGCGCTTGTATTATTTTTTTATAATGAATTGTTCCACGTGCGCTAAAAAGTGCCCTCCCCCCCCCTTCCCCCCAGCACTTGCCCCCCAAAATGTCTGTGCACGCCACTGGGTAAGGGACCCACTATATCTATTCCCAACTTTTCAAAAGGATACCCTGCTTGTATGGGCCGTAATGGTGCCCGAGGCTCTGCTCCAGAGGTTTTAAAAACTGCACAAGACTCACATTGCTTACACCAGTCCACAGCGTCACTGCTCCAACCGGGCCAATAAAACCGTGTTCTGATCTTATCTTTTAGCTTTGCCATTCCCACATGACCACCAGTCTTAGAATTATGTAAAAGCTGCAGCAGCTCCGGTACCATTTTCCTAGGAACAACCACCCGCTCGCACACATCAACACCACCAACGCCCCTCTGTTGACTCCGTAACACCCCATTCTTCACACAAAGGGTACTCCACATGTTCCAATAACCTCTCAACTGTGGATCTCTCTTCACTTCCTCAGGCGGTTTCGATCCATGATTTCCACCCAGTCTCTGACTTTCTGGAGTTGCTCATCTGCCTCTTGTTTCGACCTCCAGTCCCACCTTGTCCACTTGTGCAGTCATTACACACGCATACACACGCCCAAGGGGAGGAGTCGGGGACTACTCCGTGACCGTTGTATGGCCCAGTGGTTCAATTAAATTTTCAAATAGAGGATGCAAAAAAAATAAATAAACTCAGGACATGAAACAAAACATGCAGTTTATTCAAATTATCTGATGTAATTAAAGCCTCCAAAACAGTGGATTAAAAGTATTTTAAAAATGGTTAGAAAGTGTCAGAGTCCAACACCCATTCCAATGGCCACCTCTTTCCACTGTAAGACAAAGCAAAAATAGCATTTAAATGCATTTAGAAAAAATAGCTAAACAAAAGCATCAAGCCCAACATCTCAAATTCATGCAATGCATAGTTCACTACAATGTAGAACAAAGTATACAATTTTGCAATAACAAAATGTACAAGGGAGATATCAGTATAAACTAGAGGCTGTGTTGTCCTTGATATTTAAAAAGGTCAAACTATTAATTAATTTTTTTTATATAAAAACTGCATTCCCACTTACAATTTCCAGCAAGTCTTACTACAGTGTGTGCAATGTTTTGATGTGCTACACATGGGTAATTGAAGAAGTTGTAAATATAAAGTCCTGGATATCGGCATCACTGGCAGACTTATAAAAATACCACACGTTAGATGAAAAGACAAGTAGATCTAGTACTGCAATATGCTAGTGAATATTTGAAACTGATCAAAATGTTCAGCTACTAAGTTGTTTACACAAATGTTGGGATTTTTCTAAAAATTAAAGTTTAGTACCATTACCATGACTTGCAGTCCAGTGGTTGTATAAAAGTTTGCATAGTTGCATAAATTCATACATACCACAGCAGGCAGGGTTCCCACTCCACTTGCTTCATTTTCTTGCCCTGAAACAATTCAAACTTTTCACTTTTCTAACTCATTAGTTTTAATAACAATATGCATTTTAGTCAATATACACATGACTATTTGCTTGTAAAATGGCATGATTGTAGTGATGGGTGTAGGATTAACCTGAACAACACTGCATCTGACCATTCTCTTCACAGGGTAAAATTCCTGACTTTGTCAATGTGTGAGGACATTCTAGAAAAATAAGTGAATAAAATCACATTTGTCCAAAATAAAGCCTTGTAGTACAAGATGATATATGTAACTAAACAAAATCAAAAGATAAAAGGATAATAAAATTAGTGTTAGAAACTTGTTTAGAAAACCTTAAAAATCCCTTTAAAATCAGAGGCACAGACTCCAGATACAACTACTGTATGACTATATTTTCCATACTGAAGTTCTTCAAACGTACCTTTCCTTTTGAGTGTCTGTGACTGACCACTGTTCTTGGCTTTACCTGGGGGCAGAAACAAAAAACAATTTAAATAAAATATACACTGGAGTACAAAAGAAGAAAAGAATAACAAGGCAATAACTAGGATCTGTTTTTATCCACCATAGACCAGAGGTGGAAAGAGTACTGAAAAATTGTAATTGAGTAAAAGTATCTTTACTTTGCCTAAAATCTACTCAGAGTAAAAGTAAAATTACCCATCTCAAAATTTACTCGAGTAAAAGTACAAAATTGCTTCATTTAAAATGTAATTTGAGTAAAAGTTACTTAGTTACTTTCAGTTATTTAATGCATGGATGAATCATGAACCAAATTCAGCACAAGTTGTTTTAATCGATTTCAAAGTGTATTTAAGTGCACATCCACACTTGCAAAAAGATCAGCTGGGCTCAGTAACATACTTCCTCACAGCACAAGGACAATCACAACCTGTACCATAAAGTGCAAACAATTTTCAGTCCTATTGTTCAACGGACAACACTATGATAAGAATAAAGAAATTTAAATTACAAATTATTCAAAAAACAAAATGCACACAAAATTAAGTGCCCACAAGATGCCACAAATCAAACTAAAATGCAACAGGATTCCACTACTCTCAATAAAATGCCCACAGGATCCCACATCAAAAATAAAAAAAATGCTCATAGGATCCCACAATTTAAAAGTAAGTGCTCAGAGGATCCCACAATTTAAAAGTAAGTGCTCAGAGGATCCAACTATTCAAAATACAGTGCCCACCAGATCCCACTATTCACAATAAAATGCCCACAGGTTGCCACAACTCAAAATAAAATATAAAATTACCACAGGATCCCATATCTCAAAATAAAACAAAATGCGCACAGGATTCCACTATTTAAAACTCTCACAGGATCCAACTATTCAAAATACAGTGCCCACAGGATTCCACTTTTCACAATAAAATGTCCACAGGATCCCACAGAACCTGATAGATAGAAGATTTAAAGATGGAACAATCTCATCCTTTTAGAAAAAAGTGCACTAGATTACGAGCTGATAATGAGACAATGGAAAGGGGGCGCGCAAGGCAAGGCCACACAATTGACTTTCAGTTCTGAGACTCAGAAGTTTAAATTTCTGCCCGCATTTAATTTTTCACCATCAATATTTTTTTACTCAGTAATGTGAGGGCGTTCAAATGTAGTGAAGTAAAACTACTTGGGTCAAAATTTACTTGAGTAAAAGTAAAAATTACATATTTCAAAAACTACTCAGAAAATTACAAATTACTCATAAAAAGTACTCAATTACAGTAATGTGAGTAAATGTAATTAGTTACTTTCCACCCCTGCGTCACTTCTACATGGTCTGACATGGAGACACAGACACTGGATGATTGTGGCATCACATTCCAAAAACAATGTGTCCAAAGATTATGTTGTTAGTGGAGGAAACATGTGGTCTACTCATCTACAGTCATCATGGTGTAACACCAGGGGCACTGAGCAATAAGTAGGTAGACGCATTCGCTAAATAGAGCAAGATATACTGTGAGCAGATCCAAAACCGTTATAGCAGTCAAGGGTCATATCAGGAGGGCAATCAT
Source organism: Brachyhypopomus gauderio (assembly GCF_052324685.1). Classification (NCBI taxonomy): domain Eukaryota; kingdom Metazoa; phylum Chordata; class Actinopteri; order Gymnotiformes; family Hypopomidae; genus Brachyhypopomus; species Brachyhypopomus gauderio. The sequence goes on along the minus strand of NC_135231.1, from coordinate 6,480,229 downwards.
TTAAGGAACAAAAACCAAGATCGAAGAGACATGACTTGAACAAAGCACACACCAGATACTAAAGAGAAAACAAATTAAACAGACAAAGCATAATGAAACAGAACACCACTAGTGATCAAACAGGGTACACATACAATACCAAACTTGAAAGATTTCCAGCACAAAACCAACAGAAACTACAATGAGCCACAACCAGGAAGTAGTGATGCGTCGGTCGCGAACGAACCGGTTCAAAGAACCGGCTCTTAAGTGAACGACGAGAGCTGGTTCCCCTCTAAGACCGAGCTGGTTCCCCTCTAAACCCCCCCCCCCCCCCCCCCCCCCCGGCCAACAAAGTACGTTTGCCACCCCCCCCCCCCATCAACAAATATTAATATAGATTTAATATAGTACTCAATATTAAATCACTCAATGTAAAGTTTGTAAACTTGCAAACTTTGCAAGCAATATTAATTAAATTGTGGCAAGCCACACACTTCTTGAAGATGGTTCCACGTCCTGGCATTTCTAAATACACACACACAGACAGAGAATTAGTCAATGCCCCTTAAAACAATTTCGAAAGATTCATTTTTAGTACCCATGCAAATAGTGACAATTTGTGCAACTGTACCTTAACCCAGTTGATTGGTAAAACAGTAAATCATGCTAAACCTTAATTCTAAAATCGTCTAAAAGACCAAGTAGGTCCAAATAATTCTAGCATACTCTCATTTATGAATCAGAAATAAACAGGACATGCAATCAGTGTAGCTGTATCTAGGCTATGTAAAATTATGTGACACTTCAAGGGTAGACGTAAAAATAAATAAATCTGTTTGGCTCTTTGATTATTATCTACACTATCCTATACCCTTGAACGTCGACTTCATACCTACAACTGTCATGTAGTTGTATTTTGTTAAAGTTGAATGTTTTATCATAATTACACTGAATGTTTATATAACTAGCTGGCTAGCTAGCTAGATCTGAAAATGTAGCTAGTGGGAGAAACTTCATGTGTATTTGCATAAATGCAGATGCGTCTTCATTAGCTAGATAGGAAGCTATGGGATTTCGGAGCTAGCTACATACCTAGATACCCATAAAGATCTACGCTGTAAGTGAGTGTGGGCAGCTAAATTATGTCACTAATTGTGTTACATTAACTGAAATCCTAAACACTTCAATCAAAAAATGATTAATACGATTTAATAGAGATTAGCAAAACATACTAACCTACAACCGTTGAGCAAAAATGAGAGCGTCACGGCGTCTGCCGTCGTCATCATACGGATATTTGTCCATTTTCAGTCGTTTTATGTCAGCGTGTGCATTTCACGTTTCAGGCACACAAAAACATGTAACTGACACGGCACGCCGGGTGTACCAACGTGTGTATTACACGCTAGGGCGTAATACTGGGTTGACAGAGGAGGGGTGAACCGGCCCAGGTCGGAAACGGAGCAGGTCAAAGCCCCCGTACCGATCAGTAGTGGGAGCGCACCTGAGAACAGACGCTGTAGCGCAGCCCGAGCGATACAGTGTGACCCAACGTTTTACAGCGCACCTGTCTGACTTTTGTGCTCGCACCTTGACTCATTTTATGTCTAAAACTCATTTTGTTATAGTTGTTTTGGAATCATTTTACTCGTAAATGTTTGAAAACTATACTTTAAAAAGATGGCTAATAATTTTTCGGAAATTTGCATAGTTAAGAAAATGACATAGAATTCATCTAAAGTAGCAAACCACATTCTCAACGTGTTTGATTAGCTCGTTAATTTACCATCAGAATTAAAGTGATAATTTCGTGCCAAATCTGAGGCTGGATTTTAACTGGCAGATTACGAGCAAAATGAGTTAACCACAAAAGCAATTAAGTCATTTTATTGCTTTGTAAATCATATAAAATTGATCATTGTTGTGATTTCTGGAACATCCCAAATTCGGCACGTTGATAATGCGATAGGATTCAGTGCAATGTGGATATTGATATACATGAACGAAATCATTTAACTGAATTCATGAAGTCATTTAACTGTCCATGATGCCGAAATGAACTTGATATTCATTCGATAATTTACATACATGGTATGATAATATGTATATATTCAGATTAAGGAGAAAAAATAACGTTGATGCATGGCAACTAAAAATATGCCCTGTTGGCTATCAGGGACCAGTCAGGTCAGCACTGGGCTTTTTTTGTTTGTTTTTTTTTTGTTTTTGTATTTTTTTCGTTTTTGTTTTTTAACACTTAACCTAGCGCGGGGTTTGAACCCTCGTCGTGCTGACCCAAGTGCGTCACTGACCAGTGCCCTATCCATTACGCCAACAATAGGGACGGTCACGGGTGAAAATTCATAATGTACAAAGTTAAAATATTCGAAACGTGCGCATGCGCATTGCGATTATGCCGTGACACCGCACCAACGGATAAACTTCTCAAGGAAGTTTCTAGCACAACGTGGACTTTTGCTTTCTTTCCATTTTATTTCACCTATAGTTATAGTTTGAAACGATTTATCGTATTAAATTACAAATTTAATCGGGCGTTTTAAGAACCCATCTTGAATTTACCTTCATTTTATGATTACTTTCATTCCATAAACCCCAGGCGCTTATTTGGATTGAAAGCCCAGTGCTGACCTGACCGGTGCCTGATAGCCAACAGGGCATATTTTTAGTTGTCATGCATCAACGTTATTTTTCTCCTCAATCTGAATATATACATATTATCATAACATGTATGTAAATAATCGAATGAATATCAAGTTCAGTTCGGCATCATGGACAGTTAAATTACTTCATGAATTCAGTTAAATGATTTCGTTCATGTATATAAATATCAACATTGCACTGAATCCTATCGCATTATCAACGTGCCGAATTTTGAATGTTCCAGAAATCACAACAATTATCAATTTTATATGCTTTACAAGGCAATAAAATGACTTCATTGCTTTTGTGTAGTGATGGGATTTTCGGCTCTATTTTGAGATGCGGCTCTAATGGCTCTTCTTACCTTGGAGAGCCGGCTCTTTCGGCTCCCAAACGGCTCCCCATATATATTTTTTACATTATGAATTAATAGCTTAAACCTAATTTTTAACATTTTGTTTTATTATTGACATTAAGCACTTTGATGAGTAAAAATGCTGCATAACAATGCTTTATAAAAAAAACTTTAATTATAACCAGTTATTAAATTACCACAAAATAGCACCAAAATAGAACGCAATAGTGGAGTTAACCTTTTTTCTCAGTGTTTTCCCACCACATTATTAACTGAAAGCTGCGTGTGATTGGTCAGATGTGTGGAGTACACGCTTGACATGCGGGCAGTGGAGATCTTCTTTGCAGTGTTCTCCGAAACGATATGTGGTAGTATAAAAGAAACACCCTTTAAAAACAGGGGAAGGAACATTTACCTGACGAATTTTAATGTTGCATTGTGTTCCTGGTTTGAAAAGTGCTAAAGCAGGCTGAAGTACTTGAAAATGCTTGAAAATGTAACTGTATTTCATTTCACAACAAATAACTATCTGACTGAATCGATGTGATAAAAAGCGAATTATTTCGAATCATTTCGAGTATATGTATAAATGTTTAACTTAATTAAGTTTAGGGTGCTGGGGAATATTGAAAATGGACCTTGAAAGTGACGTACAATTGCTTGAATTCCACCTTACAAAGGCGTCAGGAATGTGCAGAGACAGAAAGCCCTGTTATCTGCCACTATGTCACATGTCAGCTGTTTTTGTGTACAACTGATATGTCAGTTTCTTCCGCTAAAAACAGGAAAGCTCCGTATTATGAGGAATACACACGTGAGACGAAAACTGTCTACTGTGTATTCTCCCCCCTCAGTTTCTCAATGTGTCCAAATGTACTGTGAACATGTGATAACGGAGTAAAGGAGATCGGACTGGCCTCTCTCCTCAGAGTTCCTATTATAAACGAGACTCTCTTGCTTTTTTACTTTTGTAATAAATCTCTCTTTTAACCCCGTCTGAGTCCTCATCTATTTTCAGGAAATTTCCACGACAATAAGAAATGTACCATCCTCTTGTAATTCCAGCGGGAAACTCGAGAGCGCATGAAGACGTTAAGATTGTGTGTTTTGAAAAGAAACTGCCATTAAATAAAATATTTGCTAGTTTGGTAGCTAATAGCTACTGGATCAAATCCTAACCAAATTAGCATATATCTTAATTATATATTAATACGCCAACAAGTGTATTACCAAACACGGTCTCGCTGGGTTATATAGATATGTGTGTTACATTTTTTGTACCTTTATGCGTTTTGATTTTTCAGTTTGTTTTCAGCCCGTTCATAACGTTTAGTATTGTATTACAGTTATCCAACACAACTCCCATGTGCATGCAAATATTCAAATAACATCATGTCTTTATATAAATAATATATGGTTTATTGGTAATGTCTGATTTCAGAATCTGGATTCATTATTTGGGTATCCAATTTGAAATGACTAGGTAATTACTGCTTTGGGTACTGATAATGTGATCGTTTGGGAGGGGGGGACTAGGTAATAATTAGCTAGCTAATTGGAGAAAAAGCAAAACTATAGCTGGCTACCCAAACACGCACATTTACAACATTGCTGTTGTTTTGTGTATTGTTTTGAAATCAAACGTTACGACCTTATATTTGATTCTATATGCTAATAAAGCAGCGCTGCGTAGCGCGTTGTGGTGCGTGTTACCGTCACGAAGAATCCGTAGAATTCCAATGGATATTTCCGTTTATATTACGCGTTGTCCGAGTGATGTGCAAAACAACAACATTTATGTTTGATTCCTAATAAATTCCATCTTGTTTTCTACAGATTTTTCTTCAGAAAGATTGTTATAAAGTTAGCTAAATAAGAGAGCTAAATACGATTTCAGATTGTTCGTTTTAACCGTTATCTACCAGTGGTTTAGTTTTAAAGTTATAAGTAACCCCTAATTGGATTTTTTTGGAAAGTAAACGAACTAGATCTGACAAATATGGCCGGTCGAGGTCAGCCTAAGAGGAGAAGGTTATCATCTAAAGGTTTGACCTCCCAGCTCCAAGTTTTATCCGGTGAGATCTCCCGGGATGTGAGCGGTCAGGCGGGTGAGAGCAGCTACTACCTGCAGTGCCCTGACCATACGGGGGCGCCCTCACCCGCGGATTCAACATTCAACCCGAACTATGGCTCAGCTGCCGTGGTCTCTCCCTCCTCTGGAGCATCGCACAGGCAGACTGGGTTCTGTGCTGCCAACATCAGCAGCAGCATCCCGGGACCTTCGTGGTCTTCGTCCTCCTCTTCGTGGTCTTCATCCTCCTCTTGGTGGTCTTCGTCCTCCTCTTCATCTTCGCCTAGCCGGCAGGGTGTAGACGGAGCGTTGGCCTCGCAGAGTGGCAACGCTTACCGGAAGCGTGGTGGACTCAAGAGGAAGAACAGAGAGGCAGACAGCAGCGACAGTGTGCTGACCCTGGAGGAGCTCTCCGCCCCTGGGCTGTCCAACCGCGTGGCCTGGGACGAGGCCTCCACCACCATCGACTACCATCTAGAGCAGCACGAGGTCCTCTGCTCTGCCTCCAACAGTTACGAGGTGTTGGAGTTCCTGGGCCGTGGGGCTTTTGGCCAGGTGGCCAAGTGCTGGAAGCTCGGCACCAATGAAACAGTTGCCATCAAGATCTTAAAAGATCACCCTTACTTTGCCCGCCAGGGCCAGATCGAGGTGGGAAAATTGTGCCTGATTTAACTGAGGTTTTGAGAATCAGTTGTAGCCCTGATTCTGATGTTGCTTTGTTCCTGCTCTAATAAGATGTAATAGGCTGATATTGACTAAGACTGTGCAGTTTGTAATCAGGGGTCATTTCTCTCTGTAAAAGAGCATCTGTCAAATATAGCAAAAGTAAATGTCTGAAGGGAGCCATGCAGTAAATGGGTTGATGTTATTGAAGTTACGTAGCATATTAGCCCTTGAACGCTGTGCCCACGTGACTTAACGCCTGTCCCATCTTCCCCCATCTGCTCAGATGAGCATTCTGAGCCGTCTGAGCACGGAGAACGCAGACGAGTTCAACATTGTGCGCTGGTACGAGTGCTTCCAGCACAGGAACCACATTTGCCTGGTCTTCGAGATGCTGGGGCAGAGCCTGTACGACTTCCTGAAGCACAGCGAGTTCAGCCCGCTGCCGCTGAAGTACATCCGGCCTGTGCTGCAGCAGCTGGCCACCGCGCTCTTGAAACTGAAGAGTCTGGGCCTGATCCACACCGACCTCAAGCCCGACAACATCATGCTGGTGGACCCCGTCAGGCAGCCGTACGCCATCAAGGTCATCGACTTCGGCTCTGCCACCCACGTCTCCAAGGCCGTGCGCTCCTCCTACCTGCAGACCAGATACTACCGGTGAGTGACGCGGCATAAGGCCTGTTGGAAACAGACGCATGGTAGCGGGAATCGGTTCCACTCGAGTGTGCTTGAGAGGCGAACTGCCCGTTGCGGACGGCTGTGGTGACACGGCTACTCAGTAAAATCATGATAAGCCTTACGATGAACTGCAACACGTTTGATTGCCGTTTGATTTATAAGTGATGTATTTTTAACTGGATCATGTATGTGTGTAATTTATCCAAACACCAATGAATATCCTAATATATTCAGTGCCTGAGAAGTTAAGATGCTCTCAGCACACATAAAAATATTTTTTTTGGTTGGTTTTACGCTTCGGGCTTTGGTAATATCAGTACAGGGTAAGTGTACTGCTACATTGTAGTTACACCATGGCAGTGTTGTTCTGTATTTACGTAGTGGAGAACAACACATCAGTATGTAGTGTCAAGTGTGTTGGTGAACTTGGCTCCACTCAGGTTACTCTACAGTAGTAGATGGGTAATGCACAGGCCAGTATTGTGCTACCAATTTACCAAAAGAAACTTTCAGGTAGTGAAAAAATACTTCTCAAAGGTTTTACATTTTCACTAATTAATTCATCACTCTGTGTTAAAGTGAGTACCTTTGAATCACAACAAACTAGAGTATAATGCTAGACGTTATGATGGACGTTTTTGTGTTTTTGGTCCAGATCGCCCGAGATCATCCTGGGTCTCCCGTTCTGCGAGGCCATTGATATGTGGTCCCTGGGCTGTGTCATTGCAGAGCTCTTCCTGGGCAGGCCCCTGTATCCTGGAGCATCTGAATACGATCAGGTCAGCCCACGGGCCTCGGACCCGAACCTCGCCTTTCTCACGCTTCTGTCCTTATTCTTGAAGCATCAAAGAACAGCGCTGATTTAGAGTCTGCTTTCCCACCTCCTTTCCAGAACTTCCTCGCTGTGTAATAAAGATGTAAATCTTGTTTGGGAGAAGAGTGGTGTTGCTAACGCCGATGGCCACCCTTATTCTAACTATGCAGTTTGTTAGCTGGTCCCTGATGACTGGCAAGGAAGAGACTATGAATGATTTTTGAACTAACAAAACAATTAACTCAAATGTGATCTGTGGGCTCTTTAGGCCTGAGATGTGTTTTCTGGCTGTAATTGGTAATCTAATAAGAGCTCTTTACAGTAGTGCTAGAAATACTGTCTTGCAGTGGAAGAAAATCTCTGGTTTTATGACAGTGGAATTCTAAGCTGGGTCCAGGAGAAGTTCCCAGTACAACAGGGTTGTCTGGTGCAAGGTGTTTTAGGAATGCGAGGCCCTTACTGTGTTAGAGGTGCAGACAGTAAGAGCGGTGGCTTTGTGGCCGTAGTGACATGTGGGGTTCGGATTTTTAGAGTAGTTGTCTTTGCTAGCTCATCTTCAGGATCATTATATGAACATAAAATAAAATCATCCCATCGTACCATAACATCATCCCTCTTTTGCGCTGTCGCCGCAGATCCGTTACATCTCCCAGACACAGGGCCTTCCAGCAGAGAACCTCCTGAGTGCGGGAACCAAGACTGGATGCTACTTCCACAGGGGTCCCGACTCCAGCCACCCGCTGTGGAGACTCAAGGTCCCCCATCCTTCGTGTGCCATGTGTTCGGTTCATAAGAGAACTGTAATGGCACCTGACGGTACACCTGAATGTTTTTTTTCTGCTTTTATGTTCCCCAGACGCCTTTGGAGCACGAGGTGGAGCTTGGCGTCAAGTCCAGAGAGACCAGGAAATATATTTTCAACTGTCTCGACGACATGATGCAGGTTATTTGTGCTCTTGTTCACCTTATCGCACGCTTTGCATCACTGCAACAAAGAGCACAAAGAGCACCAGCTGCTGGTGGAGCATGTAGAGAAGGTCTTGGCTCTGAGTTCAAGGGTTTGAGGGTTCGTGCTCTCATAATAAAAAGTGTATGTAAGTCGCAACAGCGCCTGTGAAATGCAGAGAAACGCACGCCGATTTTGCTGCTGAAACAGCATCTTGGGCACATCGGCACCCTCTGCTGGCGCATAATATAACCTATCCGTTCGTCTCCCACAGGTCAACATGCCCAGTCTAGATGGCAGAGACATTCTGGTGGAGAAGGCTGACCGGCGTGAGTTCATGGACCTGCTGAAAAAGATGCTGACGCTGGACGCAGAGCACCGAATCACACCGATGGAGACCCTCAGCCACCCGTTTGTGACCATGGCTCACCTCCCTCACAGTGCACAGTGAGTGTGTACAGGGCCGTCGCTCCGTCTCACACATTCCAGCTGTGTTCCAGCTCCGATGCACGCAGGACGGTTTGCTTGTCGATCATTATGCAGGGTTCTTTGTCTGTCTCACTCTCTGTCTCTCTCACTTTGCAGTGTAAAGTCCTGCTTGCAGAACATGGAGATCTGTAAGCGGACGTGCACGGGCTTCAACAGCAGCAGAGGCCTGGTCGGCAGTGGAGGCGGGGCCGGGGGCGGGGCCAGTACTGACGCCAACCTCCCGGTCACCTTCAACATCCAGATTGGCCAACACAGCCAGGTGGGCCTGCCAGCACAAGCTTGTAGTGTGTTGCACCAGTGTCCCCAAACCTACAGCTCACATAAAATGACTGCAGGCATTCAGATAAGAAATTACTCACCGGAACTGTGTTTTTCAGCTATGTTTGAAGGGTTTTGTCATTAAGTACATTGTGCCCTGTTTGTTGGGTGTGTGTGTGTGTGTGTGTGTGTGTTTGTGTGTGTGTCCTCTGCCACACACCCATCTCAGCCCATCGTCATCTCGGACACGCCCAGCCCTGCTGTCAGCATCATTACCATCTCCAGCGGCACCGAGGACGAGGACGACGCCAACCTGCCCACCAGGTGCACTCCCCACAAACTCCGTTGCTCCGCCTCCTGTGCCTCTGAGCTCGGTGTTTGCTACAAATTCCTTTGATGAGTTCCTTCATAACGGTCACCCTTCTGTTTTCTCACCTTGTGGTTTTTAAACACCCCTCCCCAGCTGCAGCGTGAACCAGCGGGTGGACGACATCATCTGTGTGACCGTGCGGGACTCGGACTCGTCCACCTGCAGCCTGCTCAGCCCCAGGCACCTGCTCACCTTTATGGAGAACGTCACCAAGTAGCTGGCCATGGTCATGGCCTCGGCGAAGGCCCTGCCCTGAGAGGGCAGGGCACCAGGTGAGTCCTCGTCCCATGTGCTCTGCCTCTCCCGCCCCTTCGGCTCTGTCCACAGGCCTCTGCCGTCGATGATTGTCTCACATCCCCATATAGAGTCGAGCGCCGCGGCCTCCGGGCGGTCCAAGAAGACTTCGGTTGTGCCCCCTGCCAGAGCAGCCCTGCCCGACGCTGAGAGACACAGAGCCACGTCCACCAAGTCTCAGCCTCTCAACCTGAGCCAGGTAGAGCGTCTGTAGAGCAGTTTGCCTTCACACACTGCAACTGCAGTCACACTTCACACTGGCCAATAGAAAATCTTATCTTTGCTCTGCTGTCTTATCCATACTCTGCTCATCAGCTTCATTTAAGATCATTTTCTAGTAGGCCTGTCGGATTGCAAAGCTTTGAGTCTGACCGGTGCATTGATTTGCTGGAATACTGTATATGTTGGCCAGAGTATGTTGCATATATTCACAGTTTTATATATTCACTGTTCTCAGCAGCAGCAGCACCGGCGTCCTGCTCCCCAACAGTCATAGTCAGAGAGACCCTCAAAAAAAGGTTTGTTAGTACTTCACGTTTTTAAATTCCAGTTCTTGTATGTCATGTCTTGTTTTGTACATCTTTTGTGTCGGTGGGAAGTGATGTTGTCAGCTTATTTGTAAAAATCTGGTGTAGACCAGAGAGTAATTCAGCTGGGGTATTGATATCTCACTGCCATTTTATGTCTTGGCTCCTCCTACAGGTCCAGCAGTCTGTGATCATCTCATGACAGGTCAGGAGGCCGCTCCCCCTGGTGCCAGTCCAACTACCCCTCAGACTCTTCTTACCTGAAATAAATGGTCTTTGAAAAACTGATTAAGATGATGGTGGATAAGCCCAAGATCCACTGAGTCCTGGACTACCTGTCTGCTAGACCCCAGTATGTGAGAACTGGAACCTGCCAGTCTGATCGTCTGGTCAGCAACATCGGTGCTCCACAGGGAACTGTGCTCTCCCCCTTCCTTTTCACCCTGTACACCACTGACTTCCAGTACAGGTCTGACCTCTGTCACCTTCAGAAATTTTTCTTACGACTCAGTGGTGGTTGGGTGCATCAAAGACGAACAGGAAGGAGAATACAGAGACCTCGTGGACAGATTTGTTGGGTGGTGTAAAAGGAACCACTTGATCATCAATGTGACCAAAACCAAGGAGATGGTGGTGGACTTCAGAAGGAAGAGGCCCACAATCTGCCCTGTCACCATCATGGGTCAGGATGTTGAGCTGGTGGACTTCTACAAATACCTGGGTGTGCTGCTGGACAACAAACTGGACTGGAAGGCCAACACTGATGCTTTCTGAGACGACTCAGGTCCTTTAATGTGTGCAGCAAGTTGTTGGAGATCTTCTACCAGTCTGTAGTTGCTGGTGCTATCTTCTTTGCAGCAGTCTGCTGGGGAAGCAGCATCAGGGGAGGAAACACCAGGAAGCTCAACAAGCTGATGAGGAAAGCCAGCTGAGTTCTGGGCTGCCCACTGGATGGTTTTGAGGAAGTGGTGGAAAGAAGGTCACTCAACAAACTCACTTCTATACTAGACAACACATCACACCCTCTCCATGAGCTACTGGTCAGACAGAGGAGCACCTTTAGCAACAGACTCACCCAGCTCCACTGCAACACAAATCGGTACAGGAGATCATTCGTACCAACTGCGATCACACTACAACAGCTTTCCACTGTGCCAGTCGTTATTTCAGTGGAAGTGTTTAAATAAAAATAATTTATTGATACAATTGAATGTGTGATTGCAATCAGTGAGTTATTACAAGGCAAACGTGAAAACAATTGGCCCCAGCAACACTATTTTTGAGCTTTTTTTGCACTCTTTTGTACATATAGTCATGTAAAATGTAGGTAACATTGTTCTTTACCACTGAAAATAAGTGGCAAAACAAAGAGCCATTTGGCCGACTCTTTATGAAGAGCTGAGCCAAAAGATCCGGCTCCCTAAAAAGAGATGAAATTCCCATCACTAACTGGTACTTACTGCACTATTACTGCACAATTCTCATGCCACTATCTTGCACATTTCATCTTCAATCTCGTAATTTTGATATCTATTGCTTTCATACTGTTATATTTCATATCTTCAAATCTATTTAATTCTATCTATATTATATATTCATTACTTCTGATACCATAATTATTGTTCTTGCTCTCATTGTAACTGTGCTGCTGTAATAACCGACTTTCCCTCTGGGATTAATAAAGTTCTATCTATCTATCTATCTGTCTATCTATCTGTCTATCTATCTGTCTATCTATCTATCTATCTATCTATCTAATTAGAGAATTCCATTACTTCAGTGTCTGGGCTTTTGTTGTTTGTTTGTCCATTTTGTTTGTTTTAGCATACTTTTAATATTTTTTTTAAATGATGTTTATTTCACATACAGCATCCATTTTATTTATTTTTATTTAACCTTCATTCAACAAGGAGGAATCCCACTGAGTTACAATAACTCTTCTCCCAGTTAGTCCTGGCCAAGATGGGGCAGTCATGGCCTGGTGGTTAGGGAACTGGTCTTGTGACCGGAAGGTAGTGGGTTCGATCCCCAGACCTGAGGCCATGACTGAGGTACCCCTGAGCAAGGCCCTTAACCCTCAATTGCTCCCTTGTATAAAAATGAGATAAAATGTAAGTTGCTCTGGATAAGGATGTCTGCCAAATGCTGTAAATGTAAGATTTGTTTGAGTAGTTACAAAACAATTACATACTATACGTACAACACAATTTTGAATTGATGTTTGATTTTCTTTAACTATTACAGTTTTTCTCAGTCGATTTGGTTCATTTCTCACATCATGGTTTACATTGGCATCACAACTAGTGCATTTCTCAAAACATTTAGTGCAAACAGCAAAACTCAATGAAATACCTGCAAAATCACATACTTCACTCAAAATTCTTTGTTTTTGCCCCAAAATCAAATATTTAGGTCAGTCAATTTGTCAGTGCCATCAGAATATCTAGTCTGTGTGCCATTGCCTATGAACAAGGCAGTCAAAATACTAAGTCATGTTGTCAGTGCAACTATAAGTCACAGTCAGTGTAGACTGTATATTCTGATGGAAACTAGCTAAGCTTTTGATTTCAAGCTTTTGATTTCGCTGCACATTCTGTGGTATATCAAATACGTTACACACACACAAACTTACACGGAACACAAAGTTACACATGACTATGTGGGAGACTGATAGCAAGAAATTGGACTGGAATCAAATTTGTACAGCAATATTGTTTGACTGTATTGTTTGCACTGCAATTTGTTGACAAAAACAAATCTGATTGAAATTCAGAAAAGACCGACAACTGACTGGAAAAACTGCAAAATTAAAAACTTACTCTACACATTCAAAACAACCTGAGCACATACAGCCTCCTCTTGTTGTGTGAAAATGTAACCTCTGCCTCCCTATGAGCTAGTCTCGATATCCTATATGGTATAAGAATGCAAAAATGCAACAAAAAAAAGAATAACATGTCAGAATGTATGTCAATGTGCAGCATTACAGCAGAGAGCACGTTTCTGAATTACATACATACATGTTTTCTCTATGAAATGTTTGAACAATTGAAGATACAGTTGTTCTTCCAATATTCAGCTGCACCCAGCGACCAGCTTCAGCCATTGTGAGACCATGATTTACATGTAAAACATGGTCCACAATTGTTGCCCTTACTGTATTTCACTGTTTTGTCCCCTCAGCCTTACACCACACAGTCTTACCCCTCTACACCACAGTCTTACCCCTCTACACCACACAGTCTTACCCCTCTACACCACACAGTCTTACCCCTCTACACCACAGTCTTACTCCTCTACACCACACAGTCTTACCCCTCTACACCACACAGTCTTACCCCTCTACACCACAGTCTTACCCCTCTACACCACACAGTCTTACCCCTCTACACCAGTCTTACTCCTCTACACCACACAGTCTTACCCCTCTACACCACAGTCTTACCCCTCTACACCACACAGTCTTACCCCTCTACACCACAGTCTTACCCCTCTACACCACACAGTCTTACCCCTCTACACCACACAGTCTTACCCCTCTACACCACAGTCTTACCCTTCTACACCACAGTCTTACCCCTCTACACCACACAGTCTTACCCCTCTACACCACACAGTCTTACCCCTCTACACCACACAGTCTTACTCCTTTTCTTGGCTGTTCACCCTGTACATGGCCTTGTCTTTCCATTATGAAAATTACTTTCCATTACTTTGTGATACTGCAGTGTTTAGCATCTATAAATGTTTGCCAATTACAGTAAAGGTTCATGAGACGCACCTCTGACCTATGGTTGAGACCATTGGTTGATCTAAACCTTCACAAATTCCCTTTCTTACCGTAACTGAATGTTCACTTGCAAACAATTTAATCAAATTAGGATAAATTACCAAAATGTAACAAACAAAATTAACTAAATAAATAAATGTAAAATGATGCCTTAGAGGTTATGACAACATGTTCAGCACTTTTGCATATAATGACCTAGGCGATGACCTATAGACTAAATGTTTGAGAGGGTAAGACAATTCATCCATACAACACATTTTGATAAACATGTCATAAGCAACTGATAATGTAAAAAACAACAGACAACTGTCCATGTCCATTTGCAATATGTACAAAAGCATTTGCAAAATGTTAAACACAAGGAGAAATGCAATTATGATGTGCACAAATGAGATGTGGGGACTGAATGAACAGCTTTGAGAAGTTTAATTTTGATCTGAGAAATGAACCAAATCGACTGAGAAAAACTAAGCGATACTAAGGAGTCTAAGTTTAAGACAGCTTGACACTCATTCCAAACATAAGGCGCATACGATTAAAAAAAGCCATTTTACCCAACTCTGTTCTTTCTAATGGGGTATCTAAGAGCAACTTATTTTGTGATTTTGTATTATAAAAATTTGATTAATTAGATTGAAATGAAAGTAGATTAGAAATATATAAAGGTATTTCCCCCATTAGGGCAAAATAAAATAATAAAATCAATACATGATGCAAAATGCAATAAAAAAATTCAATACATGATACTTCCTTCTAATAATTCTATCCGCTGAATTTCTGTGACATTACATGTACACCATATACATCCTGTGTGTGGGGCGCCGAACTAATGCCTGTCTGTTAAACTTTTGGGAAGCACGTGACTTGGCAACTTTTAATTGGTTGCCTTGAAGTTTGTGGCGGAGAGCTGGCACACCGTACACGCCTACTTTTTCGGTAGCCTATCAGTATATTATATATTATTATATAATATATGTAATAGGATTATTATATAATATATATAATATTTCACCTTATGTGATTGGATTATTCTCGATGATTTCCGTTAGTGTTCGGACAGCTCTTTAGGTGAACAACTGGACGGGAAGATTTAACCCGTCGAATAGTTTACATTTCTTCCGAAGGATGTAAAATTCAGTTTTATCCTTCTAAACAACCCCCTTCACCAGGCGTTCGGTTGAAGAATAAAAATGATTTTATTTTAGGGCTCGTACGGCTGCTTGAAATTCTAGCAAATACTTGAATTTTAATGTTGCATTTTCCAGATTTAAAAAAGTGCTGGATGCCCTATTAAAGACTGTGTAAACATCGCTTTAATTTCATAACACACTATAGGATTAGGTAGAACAGGGGTCGGCAACATTTGAGACATGGAGTGCCAACTTTAACATGTCCAGTCAATGAGTGTGCCACTATGGCGGCGAGTTTAAATTGTTGACCGAGGGGAGGAGGGGGGTGTAAATGGACACAAATTAAGTATTATATCGCGATCGATCGCTAAGTATAAACGCCTCCGCCGTTCGCGTGAGGTGTGCGTGCGGAGTCGCGCGCTACGGTCACTCGCGAAAGTATAATCCATTAATATAACAATTTATATTAAAATATATATTTTTGCTGATGCTGGTCCAGCGTGTCGTGTGCAAGTGATTATGGCTCGGCGTGCCAATGGTGGCACGCGTGCCATAGGTTGCCGACCCCTGCTGTAGAATATCTACTTTAATGAATTCACTGAAAAACATCTACTTAGTGTAACTAAGTAACTTAGTGTAACAGGGGTGTCAAACTCATTTTCACCGCGGGCCACATCGACATAATCGTTACCCACGGAGGGCCATATGCAGGGCCGGCGCCACGGGGGGGCGAATGGGGGCGTCGCCCCCTCAGGCGAGGTGTCCCGCCCCCTCAATGTAAAAAATAAGACCCATTTATCTTACAACAATCGCTACATGGTGCCCCCTCCGCCGCTCGACAATCGTTACACGCACCCCCCCCCCCCCCCGCCCCCCGCTCAACAACTTACGTTCGCCACCCCCCCCCCCCACCCCCCCCCCCCCCCCCGCTCAACAACTTACGTTCGCCCCCCCGAAATTTTATGACGCCCCCTCACTGTATATGTTCTGGCGCCGGCCCTGGCCATATGTAACTTATAAATGTACCTACTCCTTAATGTTAAATACCTCTACTACTTTGTCTTAGTAGTGTGGCATGGTTTGGGAGAGGAGTGCTAGCAGTGGCGGACTTAGCAATTTGGGGGCTCAAGGCGAATTTAGCTAGGGGGCCCATCAACATTAATATGCGAGAAATAAGTTCAGGTTCACACTACACGATTTTAGGCTGGTTTTTCAGTCGCCGACTGTTTTTGTAGATCGCCGACAGAAACTGTGGTCGGAGGCAAATCGGGGATCATTCGGCGCTCGCTCAGTCGTGTAGTGTGAACTGCTGAAAGACGCTCGCCGAGCCGTCGCCGAGTGGTCGCCAACTCATCGCAGACGACCGGCAGATATCTAGCATGTTTAATATGTAGCCCAGTCGGCGACTGAGAGTCAACAGCAGCGTCTAGCTTCATACAACTTTACTACAACACTGTGTTTAAGTTACTGTGACAGCACTGGAGAAATAGTGCGATTGACTATATCTGTGTTCACTGCAACGGAGAGATGAAATAATTCTGGCAATTTGGGACTATGGAGTGGTTAAACGGTACAAAAAATAATAATAATAACGAAAATGTGGAGTACATGTACATTGTTTTTATCTTCTTCGTGGTGTTGCTGGTTCTCGCGAGTGTTTTGTTTTCGTGTTCTCGTGTTTTTGGACGGCAGCCAGATGAGTCGGCGATTCCCAAGTCGTGTAATTCGTGAGCCCGCGTCGCCGATCAGTCATATAGTGTGAAAGCCACAACAACTGAGAGACTCGCGATTACAGCACAACCAGTCGTGTAGTGCGAACGGCACAAAAACCTGACGACTGAAAAGTCGTGTAGTGTGAACCTGGCTTTAGCTAGACAAGGGGGCCCTACAGTGGGAGGGGCCCAAGGCAATTGCCTAGCAACGCCTCTATGCAAAGACCGCCTCTGAGTGCTAGAACTACCACTAACAAGCTTAGTTGAAGAGTTTAAATGTGCCAAGGTAGGCCGAGAAATGTTGTTGATAGGGTCGAAAGATGCACTGATCAAAGCAGCGGCACCGGTGACACGTACAGGAAGAAAGTGGAATTCCCAAGAGGCAACTCAGGCAGCAAAGAGGGCATTGGAGCATAGAGATGTTGTAGGGCAGGTGCAAAATGGTAGGGCAGGACTAGGGTCAGGTGATACATGGAGGGCATTCAGCCACATCTCCTGAGAGAAGGCGAATGGTGACTGGTTTTATTCGAGAGCAGGAGGAGGAAGTAAGACGGGCAAAAGCTGCAGGACAGAGTAAGCAGGGTCAGTGGATGAAATGGGAAAGTGTGGAGAAGAGGAGAATCACCTGGCGAGAGTTGTGGGCATTGGATGAGAGTCGTATAAAGTTTCTTGTGGGAGCTACTTATGATGTGCTTCCAACTCCACAAAACCTTGGGCAGTGGTTAGGTGAGGATTCAACTTGTAAGCTATGTGCAGGAAGTGGTACATTGAAGCACATCCTGTCGGCATGCAAGGTGAGTTTGTCACAGGGACGTTATACATGGAGGCATAATCAGGTACTTAAATCATTGGCAGGTGCACTTGATAAGAAGCGGTAGGAAGTTAATGGCATGCCAGTTGCTAGTTCCAATAGAGTAATTAGGTTTGTGTGTGAGGGGCAGCATAGCAAGGAGCCAGCACAGTCTTCAAAAGTTGGCGGTAAGTGGGCTGATGCAAGAGATTGGAAACTGTTGGTTGATGTAGGCTGTAAATTGTAGGTCCCAGAGTGTATTGTAGTCACAAACTTGAGGCCAGATGTTGTGTTGTATTCTGAAAGTAAGCGGATAGTGTATTTCATAGAGCTAACTGTTCCATTTGAGGATGAAGTTGATGCAGCATATGAAAGGAAAAGCTTGAAGTATGCAGATTTGGTGGCTGAGGTAAGAGAGCGGGGCTGGCAAGCACATATTAGACCCGTAGAGGTAGGGGCTAGGGATTTTGTGGCAAAGTCTGCCACAAGGCTACTGGCTGAGTTTGGATTTAGAGGCTGTGTGATGAGAGCAGTGGTAAAGGAGTTGTCAGCAGTAGCTGAGAGATCTAGTCAGTGGGTGTGGCTAAGAAGGGCTGAGGTTAAGTGGGGTAAGGATCGTACTTGAAGAGATAAATAGTTTGGTGTGTGTGATGTTGGGATATGGGTAGGATTGTCACTTGGCTTTTCCGATAGCCGTCGGGTAGCAGGGTTGTTGGTAAATTTGGTGATGGGCTACATTGTGAGTTTGGCGGGGGGTGGGTCTGGGATGCCAGACTCAACTGATGAGCCTTTTGGAGGTGTTGGGGGCTCAATTCATCGAAACACCAATGAAGGGAGGTGCCTTCCTGATGACCCCAAGGAAAAGCTTGCAAGGTATTGTGTGTCCATGTCACTTGTTTTGAAGGTCAGTCCAAGTTTGTTTGGTGGTCTGAGTACTTGGCAGTTGAGGCAATGGACCATGCTTTCACGGGAATGCTTGTGTTTTTAATATGTTATTTTTTACGTTCAAGATTCCCCTTCCACTGACGAGGCGAGCAGAGGCGGTCTTTGCATAGAGGCGTTCCTAGGCAATTGCCTTGGGCCCCTCCCACTGCAGCCCACTGTAGGGGCCCCCTGACTAGCTAACTTAAGCCTGGTTTCTACTTTCGCGAGTGACCGTAGCGCGCGACTCTGCCCACCTCGCGCGACCCTGCGCACGGTGGAAGCGTTTATACTTTCCGCGTGCAGTATTCTCCGAAACGATACGTGGTAGTGTAAAGAAACACCCCTCAGAAACAGGGGAATGAACATTTACCTGACCAATTTTAATGTTGCTTTGTGTTTCAGGTTTAAATGTGCTGGAATTTAGGCTAAAGTACTTGAAAATGCTTGAAATTGTAACTACTTCGTTTCACAACAAATAGCTGTCTGACTGAACTGTTTTCTTGTATTACGTTAACAAATACGAGCCTCTTGTCGCCGCTCTCGACGCGTCAGGTATAAACCAGGCTTTATTTCTCGCATATTAATGTTAATGGGCCCCCTAGCTAAATTCGCCTTGAGCCCCCAAATTGCTAAGTCCGCCACTGGAGGCGAGCGGAGTTGGCGGAAAATGTTTCCTTCAACCGGGCTTTCCTCTGGGTGCTTGGTGAACTTGTGAACACCATGCGAGACAGACGCCAGTAAAAGCACACAAAATGTTGCTTGTAGTACTATAAATATTTATTTCATATAAAGCTATACGTTATTTTTAGGTAATTTGCTTTTTGCACTTTTTTTTAACTATAACTATTATTTACATATGTTGTACTTTAAATATCTATATTTCATAATAAAGTTTGATTTCATTTGATTGTATGACTGATGCTTTTTATGCAGGGTGTGTTCAGCCTGTTTGAGTAATACCAAATTATCAATAATTAGAGCAACCACATACAATAATGAAGATAAAGATAAATAAGATACAATAATGGTATGTGTTAAGGGGCATTGACTGGTGTTGTGGTCGCATACAAATGATGTCACGACACTACAACCCGCGCACCAACAGCGACTCCACCCACATTGTGGTGGTCCACCATTGTAATGGAAACACAACGCGACCGTACCATTCCGTTGCGAATCGAACCGTACCGCGCCAAGCAGGCCCTAGTGGAAATGCGCTAATAGTGCGCTGTGCTTCTGGATCCTTGTCGAGCCAGTATCAGATTGTAGCTGCTGCTGTGTTCTGTTCAAGCAACTAGTGTGTGCATAGGGTGTGTGAAATTTATCTTGTCTTCTTAGTAGTATTGTGTAGTTGAGACGATGGGTCATGGGCATAGTAGTAGGTATTATTGGATCATAATCGTTGGTTAATACATCCTAGCCAAGCCTGTTGCATGACTTCAGATGTTAGGTGCAGGATTTTATCATCTTCCTGTATTATGTTACTCTGAATTTATTACTTATTCAAGTTACAAATATTTACGTAAATGTAAAAAAATGTTTGCTTGTTGCTGTTATTATAACATAAATCCTTTAAATTTGTTAGGTTATGAAACCCACATTACTCCATCGATCAACGATCAAACTATCCAAGTGAATAAAGAAAAATGGATCAAATATATCACATTTACTTAGTTCAAAACTTGAAATATCAAATTACTGTGAAAATAGCGATTGCTTCAAAAATGCTCCCTTTGAAAAAGACTGAAGCGCTGCGTTTTCTTTAGCCACAACAATGCAGTTTTTACTGCCGTTTCGTTTGTGGTTGTGAACATATTCTGTTGCAATCGTAGTTTGCGTTTTAATTCTTTGACAATTTGTCGTTTTTCTTGATGGCTAATTTTGGCATACTTAGCTCAGTGTTTGGTCAATTGAGAACTATGGCAAGACTGTAATAAGCATGTTATGACTTTGGAATTGGTGTTTTAAAAGGGGGTGAGCAGTGTAAAAAGTATGTTTATGCTACCCAATAAAAAGTGAAGAATTCCAATTATTCTCTTTCACACAGGGAAACTTGTCATTCACAAACTCTTCCCCATTTATATATAATTTCAGTTATTTTATGAACATTATGAAGTATTAACATGTATGTCAAATGACCAACTCTGACCGGGAAGTAACAAGAACTTAAAAACAAGAAAAAAAAACCCAAAAAGGAAGTACAGGAATTGGAAATCAGACTGGATGTGCTATATTGGCCAATTTCATTTATTCTTTAGACAATTACAGGGAAAGGCTATTATCATTTGGGTCTCAGGGTCAGACACGGATCATCTGCAGCTAAAATTGCTAAGTGCCATTTTCTTTCGACGGGGAAAATAAAATGACTAGCGATTTCCAATCGACGCTAGCAACACAATACAGTGAACATATCCACTGACGCACGCAAAGATCGCACGCAAAGATCACACCAACATTCTAAGTGCATCTAAATGCAAACTAGGACAGCGAGTCGGTACAAAAATCAGTATTTCAAAGAGGAGTGTTGGGTATAAAACAATCATTAACACACTGAAGTAATGATACTTCAACCATGCTGCCACTTTGCTTTTATTTTCTGCGATTGGTTTTACAGTGACAGTTTGTAAAACAAGAGGGCCACCCCCCCCCCCACCCCAACACGTGCCTCCTGTAAACACAGTCAGTTAGGTTGTATTAGCGCCTCTGCACCCGCTACTCCCACCAGCACGTCGCGTTCGGACCTCACGCCGCTCCACCTTGCACGGATGACGCGTGCGTCCCGCGGCAGTTTTAGTAGCTAACTGGGAGGCGTGTAGACAGACGGAAGGCTAGACCGGAAGGCTTCTCAATGTGGCATGGCGGGACTCTTTATAGGTTCTGTTCTTTGGGTCATTCGGAGGACGTCTCTTGTCGGTCGGTATTGTTGAAAGTAGGGGGCAAAGGAGGATCTACTTGGCAGTCTCACTTTCCACCTCTGTTGGCTGTCCTGTGGCATTTTCTACCGTCTTAGTTGCCTGGAAACAAACAGTGTCATGAGGTAGATGCATTTAAAAATACAATTAAATCAGATTTCAAACCAGTGCGAGAGACCAACCTTCTTTTTCTTTTTCTTCTGTGCCTTCCGGCTGGCGGAGCTTTGCAACAACGCCTGCAAACAGACGCTCAATAAATCACCCCAAACCTGCTGCAGTCATTGTAACACCAAAGATACAGTTTGGCGACGTGGAGATTGTGCGAGATCTCCGTGAACTGCGGCTGCTTCCAGGTTTACCTTCAGCTCAGGGTCCTGCACCTCACAGTCAGACTTGTAGAGGTCTGGCTCGAAGGATCCTCCGGTGATCCGCAGGGGTCCATTGGCCATAAGCAGCACAGTGAACTTAAACTGTGCAACATACTCGCCTGCGGAGACAGAGACGGAGAGAGAGGGGAAGGAACAGGGTGAGAGAAATCGGATCACAGAACGTCGCTTGTGCCGGTCCGAAGGAATTAGGCGGTCGGGGCAGGGAGAGGCCGACCCTGGGAGGACGGCTGCACCGAGGTTCGCTGACCACGCACCTTCCTTCTCATGCAGGACGTTGAAGGGCTGCAGCAGCTCATGCTTGGCACACTCGACCACGCCCAAACGGGCCTTGCTCTCATCCTCAAACGCTCTGAGAGGGGGCGAGAAAATGTGTGTGAGACTACATGAGACGCCCAGAGACTTCGAGTGTCTCCGTGTCCTGAAAACATTTTTAAAAATGGTTTAGTACACAGATCCGAGCCATTATACAGAAATATCCACAGGGTTGTGCTATTACAGAAAGTGCCATACAACACTCGTAATAGGACAAGGTGCCGTCACAGACTGACGTATATACTGCCTGGTTCAACACCTACACTACGAGACAGGTGGAGAACGTCACTAATAAAACTCAAAGCCCAGCTTTACCTGAGGGTGAAGGGCATGGCATCAAAGCGCCTCTCCACCTCGCTAAAAAATATTCTTGAAGTTTTCATCTTTAGCCCATACTGCTTGCTTGGGTCTCGTTTGTAGACGGTGGTCCTCTGGCCTGAGTCTTTGGCCTATTTTGATGGGGAAAGTTGTGAAACGTTGCAATGATGCAGAAGTTTACACATTAGGCAGAACACCAGGAGTTCTGACCGACACTCACCTTGCCCTCGCCTGTGCTGATCAGCACGTCCACGGCGTACACCTCGTGCACCTCAAACTCTGCCTTCTCGTGGTCCTTCCTGAACACGGGGCGAACAACTCCAAGTCAAACTCACACTAATGACATGCTCTCGTTTGCATAGCGCAAACTCCAGATTTTTTTCATTTCTGACAAGCAAAGAAGCGGATGACGGCAACTACACAGTGCCACAGCTGGCCGGGCCGCCTCACCTCTGCTGGTCCGTGGGGTTCTGGATAATGGTCTTCTCGCCGTCAATGACGTGCTGCTTCAGCTGGTGGGACAGCATGCCTGCGGAGAGACAGGAGGGGCAGTGGTGAGACGGAGGTGCGGAGGGCCGCGCTTACGGCGCTGTGCTCTCGGTGCCCTGGGCCTCACCCTCGATGGCCATGCACTTGAAGGACTGAGCGATCTTGCTCCAAGCTTCAGTCACCTGTGTGTTCTGAAAGGGAAACAGAAAGCAATGAATCAGTCTGAAGAGTCATACATTTCACCTGCTGTTTTCTGACCAACAAAACACCAAGGCAAGGTCGTCATCATTCATAAACTCATTACCAAAGGGGGTTTCAGAAACTGTGTCCTCTGGCCTATTAAACACCTCAGATAGAAACCGATTCCAGAGTTAAAATTCGTTCACCGCGATGCCAATAAATTAACCAGTTTTGTCCGTCCAGATGTGTCAGTTCTGGTTAATCTGGGATCGCAAGCAACTCCTCAATTACCAAGCATCAGACAGCCTAAATATTCATCATCTACATTCAGTTAAGATATGAAAGGCATGAACTCATCCTAAATTTGCATCTCTAAGTGCCATCATACCGTGACATCCACCCACTTCCCCACACACACACACACACACACACACACCTGGTTCCCAGGCTTAACCAGCCGCAGAGCTGCTTCGGCACAGAGATGGGCTGCTTTGATCACATCAGCTTTCCTCCCAGTCACTGGAGTTTCCTGCGTTAGCCAGATGAGGACACATTGAGATTGGCATGGTTTTTAGGAACGGCCAGTTTTGTGGTTTACAATAAAATCAAAATGAAAGCACTATTTCAATGTGTTATATGCACACAGTCGATGAATAATCTTATGAAATCAGAAAACTATGCAGTGGATGATATTGGAGTGCTGTTAAAGTGCTGTTGGCATCAAGCCTACATGTGCAATGGTTCAGGAAACTTAAAACTGATCAGGGCACCCTGCACCAACACTGTTTTTTTTTTTTACATCTGCAATACTACTGAAACCAATAAAGCACCAACCTTGGTAGCACCAACCACAAGACTGTGTGCTACATTTGAGATGAAGCCGTCCACATGAACTCCAAGATCACTTCAGAGAGAAACAGTTTGAGGGTGGACAGTAGGGTAACCAAACTCTTCAAAAGACTACAAATATAGGAAAAATTTAATAAGGAAAAAGTTACATTTTAACCAAGTCGCCGTCTTGCAGCGTGTAGTCCGGGTCACTCTTCAGAGGCGAGAAGTGGCACACGCAGTTGTTGACGGACACGCAGGTGGGGAAGGCGATGCCTGTGAAACGAACACCACACCTTCAAACCCACCAAACGTCGCCGGAGCCGACCCATTTACACAGGCACGGCCATACCTACCTTTCTTAATCTCCTTCTCCTTCTTGAACACCTTGCTGGTCTCGTTGGAGATGTAGACGTCCCCCTTCTCGCACAAGGCGAGCACAGACACTCCGGGCCTCGCCGCCTCCGCCACTGCCCGCAAAGCCTCTGGGGGGAAGAGAGGTGCCAAAAAGAGCAATTATAGTTTAGCTAAACCAACCCCAGCACTCGGGGCAGGTGAGGAGACCCGAACCTACCCCCACGTGTCCCGTCCTGGTCCCGACCCACCGCGCCAGACCCAGTTAACCCCACAGCTGTGGGCGCCACATTCACACGCTGTTCGCCGCCCATTTGGGGCCATTAAGTCATTAGCTGCTCGTTTCTCACAAGAAACGAGTCCGTTACGGTCCGGTTCCGTCCGTTAAGGGCGGGTGCGGAGCAGAAGTGTCCGTCTCCTCTCACATTCGCGGGTGAACAGATACAGAAACCTGGTCTCTGTATGAAACCTGGCCATTTTTACTACATTACAAGCTCCCGGTAAATATGTAACCGGCGTAATATATATTATATATATATATTTATAATATATATTTTTTGCCCGTAATCCAATAAATAGTCAAAATAAGCAACGTGTCGATATATGTCCCCCTCTAATCTCCCTCTCTGGCAGCAGGCTGACACACATGGCCGCACACGGTGTAATGGAGCTAGCTGGGCAGCTACATGACACTGGCATCTGCTTTACGGTGATTATACTCGTCACAAACGTGCAATAACACTTACGGTTTGCTATATCGGCGCCCATTTTGTATTTGGTGACGACCAGGTCGTCAGCAATGGTCTGCTCCTGCTGATCGTCGTCTCCTGACATTTTCTTCGGTCGGCAGACGTGCGGCAGTGAACTTTTTCCTCCAGGTTGTAACCACGCTAGTTCCACACTACCCGAGCGCCGTCTGCGTTTCCAAGATGGCCGCACGCGTTACACGTTTTCAAAATAAAAGTCGTATCGGTCAGATTCCTGTTTAAAGGTCGGTAGCGAGCATTTTCGACCGTTTGTTAACATAAAAAAGATGCAACACTGGGATGTCATGATATCGAATTAGTAACACATTTATTATACAAATACAGTATATATAGATATTCAGATTTTGACAAGCTTTTACATGGAAGGTCCCTTTTTTGAGGTGTGAAAAACCTACACCTTGTTGTAGGGTGAAAGCCTACACATTATCTTATTGTACATAATTTTATTGACAGGTTCACACAGTATATCAAAAATATAGAAAATATTTTTTCCAACACTAGGAAACACTGACTTGCATATAAAACACATACAAAACACTGAATTTGTTGCAAAACTTCAAAAAACTGAGCATCCCACTCATGATCAGCCTATCACACACTGCATCAGCTGGCTTAACTGGCCATTTTACCAACTACTCTTGATCTTCGTATTCATGGGAATGACTCTTTCACTTGAAGTACTGGCACACTAGTACTGGCAATGGTCAATATAGCTTAATGACATTACCATGAATCACATGAACACCTGAGAAACCTGGTGAGCAAACCAGTTGCTATAGTTCATCAACTCCTTTAATTTATCATGTACAAACAGCATCTGATTTGTGAAACAGTCTGCTGTGCCAGTAGTCAGGGTTGTCAAACGAGGTGTTCCCTTTGTCATCCATCCCCACACACATGCCTCTGAAGGCCCTGAGCTTTGCTCCATGTAGCTCCTCTCCCGACGCCATCCTTCCCTTTGGCGGAATGTTCTGGTACACCACCTGATCACCGGACATAAGGGCTCTCCCGCACGCACCCATGTCCTCATACTCATCCAGCTGACCATTAACAGTTGGGTCCCTGCTAGTTCTTTTGTTAGCGTTGCCGTTCAGTGCAGGCAGCTCAGAAGTGTTCTGGTAAACGGCATCTTCTTTCGGCTTTCTCTTCACCTCGCCCAGGCTGCTGGGTGTTTCGTTCTCTCCCGAGCTTCCCGTCCTCACCTCGGAGCCGCTGTGGGGTTGCTCTGGCTTAGGTTCTGTCCTAATGTCCATGTATTCATACTCTACCGCGGTCGACTGGGGCACGCGCTCGACTTCGGCCGCATCATCTTCAGCGGTGCTGTCCGAAGGTTCCCTCACACACTGCTCTCCTTCTCCCTCTCTTGCGGGCACAGGCCCGTCCTCGAGGGCTGAGGTGTCTTCGCTGTGATCACTGTTGCACTGGGCAGGCTGTTGCGTATCAGAAGATCCAGAGTCTTCATGTGGTGGAAGACCGGTATTGCAGATCGAAGGAGGATCATAGGAGGGGGACGCATCAGGACTGTCTTTGGGTGGGCAGGACAGCACACTGGGCTGTTTGTTCATCAGTTCATACTCTTGAGAGGGGTCTGCAATTGAGACTAAGGGGGAGAGATGACTCCAGGTGTTTCGTGGCGGTCTGCTGCGTGGAAGGCTACTTCCAGAACCAGCCTTCATCATTCTGACGCTAGACCCAGGCTCCAAAACCAGGACATCTATAAACAAGGACACAGGTTCAAAACAATACAGTTCAGAGAAGTAGAGCGCAGAACATAATAAAAAATGCTGCACAGTTCTCGCTTTCCAAGCACAAGGAGGTGGCGTCACCTCTTTCTGAGCTGTGGATGCTCTGGGGCAGGACGTATCCATCAGTGTCCTCTTCAGACACCTCTGGGCCAGGTGAGAACGGGTCGGACACCACAGAGGGGCAGTTGGACACGTATGCGCTGTCAATTCGGCTGCGACCCCTAAGGAGGCTTCCTGCCTGAGAGGTGAGCTCGTTCATCTCCAAGTCGGTCATGGTGCCCCTTCCATCCGAGCTTTCAGACGCAGTCCTGGTCGAACCCACACGTCTCCTCTGGGCCCACAGCTGAAGAACACAGGCACAGCAGTTACTAACCCGAGCTACTATGAATTCACAACTATGAATCCAACAACGTTTTTAACCACAAGTAATCTTGCCAGCACACATGGATTGGTCTCTTAAATTAGAAGACCAAATGCTATGTTTATTTCAGCAAAGTATTATCTTAAAGTATTAAGAGTCAAAATGCATATTTTATAGCAACTGACCTGTCTGGGGTCATCCCCAGGGCTTGGGGTCATGGGCAGATATCCCACTGGTACAGAATGTCCCGAGCTACTCTGCTGGGGGAGGAAAACAGAGAACGTTTTTAAAACAACAATCAGTTGTACAACTTGTTCCGATCTTCTAAAATGTCCACAAGAGGGCAGATAACAGAATACAGATGTCCCACCCTATAGGAGCCGAGTCGCAGGTGGGAGTGATTCCTTGAAGGCGATAGGCGGAGTGGAGTAGTGGCAAGCCCTTCATCCACGTCCTCTTCACCATCACTTTCCACGTGCACCTTGAGCTCTCGTGGAAGGTTTTCATCGGGCACCGAGCGATTTCGATCATTCTACATTGAGTTGAGAGACACACACTGCAGTCATTTGGCTCCAATGCAAAAGTTCTAATAAACGACGACAGCCGTGCCAAAGTGTTCTCACCTTCACAACAAGGTAACGAGGTGGATCCCTTGCCATTCTTGTAAACTCGTTAGCCAACTCTTTGAAGGTGGGTCTAACGTTCTCATCAATCATCCAGCCTAAAAAAAAAAGAAATGGTTAGAAAAGTCATAAATCAGTAAGTATGAAAGAATCATCCCTGGGTTCAGATCAAACTCCGCGTGACCTACATTTGACCATGACCATGTACACGTCGATGGTGCAGATCTGGGGTTGGGCCAGACGTTCTCCCTTCTCCAGCAGACCAGGCACGTCGTGGGGATGCATGGCAGCGTAAGGCTCCGCCCCATTCGACATCATCTCCCACACAGTCACTCCTTCAGCCGGACGTTGTGAGAGTGGGCCGGGAACAAGAGCAAGACCAACCACACGGGTGTGGAACCAAATGAGCAGATGAGATGTTTTATGTGTAGTGGTTTAACCCTTAGAGCGCAGCACGACGTCTTACCGTAACTCCAGACATCACTCTGGTGACTGTACCTCCTGAACAGGATACTCTCTAACGCCATCCATTTAATTGGAGTCTAAGAACAGAGACGAGGACCAGGTGATTGTAAGCTGCCATCAGTACTTATCTTGTGTTATTGCGTACATCCTCTTGAAGACACCTCGTGCTACTGTGGAGGGGTAAATACCTTGTGCTCACAGTAGACATACTTCTTGTCATCTGGATAGAGCAGATCCGCTACCCCAAAGTCTGAGACCTGCACGATGTAGTCGCTCTTCAGCAGAACATTGCGAGCAGCGAGGTTCCTATGGATCATGCAGTGCTCTTCCAGATAGAACATCCCCTAAGCGTATGTTCAGATGGACACGCAGATGTAAAAAAAAAAAACAACAGATTGAACCAGCGTGAAAGGAGGAGCGCAGGTGTGGGCCGGCACTCACCTTGGCTATCTGCACACACCAGTTGAGGAGGCGCTGTGGGTCCAGGTGGTGGGCGTTCTGGCGGAGGTGCTGCAGGAGGGAGCCCTGCGTGCTCAGCTGGGTGACCAGCTGCAGGCTGGACCCGGGACAGATTCCCAGGAGGCGGACGACATACGGGTGATCCAGGCTGCCCATGGCCAGCATGTGCTGTGCAGGTGGAGAGAGGGTGGAGCAAGAGGGTGAAGGTGGAGACACGGGTGTAGAGAAAGGTGGAGAGAGAGGAGAGTGGAAAAAGAGGGTGGAGAGAGAGGTGGAGAGACGAGGAGAGACACATGGAGATTGGGTGGAGAAACAGGTGGAGAGAGACGGGTTAGTATTGGTGCCCCTGGACTGGCACACACTGTCGCTGCATTATACATTACATTTTGCCCCTTGGAAGAGGTTTAGAATCTAGAGAATCTTGTGCTAGGTAGAAACGTTGCACAAGCCCAGCTAACAGAAGCATCAAGAGTGAGATTACCAAAAAGGGATATGATTTAAAGAAACACCGCATGACAGATCTATGCAGAACCTTTGTGCTGTGGTTGAGTAAAGAATATGGGGATGTGTCTCACGTCTGTGATCTCTGTAAAGGTCTGGCGTCCGCTGCGATCTTGGATGGTCTTTATAGCAACAGGTATCTTCACAGAGTCCCCGTCAGGAATCCAGACACCCTGAGGACAAGCAACGGTTCAGATTCAAAGCCAGACCACACACTGGTGTCATATAGCACCGAGTCAAGGCGTAACACGAGATGACATGGTGCGGAGTATAATTAAACACACTGATACAGTAGAGCCTACGTAGGATTAGACTGTACTGCCCATCTACCGTGAAAAACAGTACTTGTAAAACAGGTTCCATTGTAATCTACTGCCCAAAACTTAATCACATGCAATACAAGACACACAAAACATTCTTGCTGATGGAGCATATGGAAACGACACAGGTGCACGCAGACCTTGTGCACAGTGCCAAAGACCCCAGAGCCCAGCAGTTTGCTCTTCCGCAGTTCAGAAGGTCTCAGGATGCGAGCGTGAACCTTCGTGCCCTTCTCCCCTGGATCCAGTGGCTCGATGCTCTGTGGGAGGAGGAGGAGAGGAGCCCAGACCACAGGAAGATCAGCCACCACCTTTCTGCTATACAGGTGCGCACATTTACCAGTGTGCTGTCAGACCTGCGCAGGCTGGTTATTTAACTAAACCATCATTACTTTCTTGGACAGGTCTGATGTGTACTTACAGGGCACAACTCTTTGGATTCCTCAAATGCACTATTTATATTATGACGATGAAAAATGGTAATCACATGCCTTTACAGTTTCTCAGAGGGCGTTCATGTACACGAAGTGAAGTGTGCTCTGTCAGCACGTGAACAGGGCCAGCTGTGCGGTGCACGCTCACCTCTCCGCTCTCCAGGTACCTTCTGAGGGCTCTCTTGCGACGGATGGCCAGGCCCCTGTGGTACAGCAGCGAGAGCACCACCACTGCCAGACACACGATCAGACATGCCAGCACTCCAAACACTATCCCTGCAACAGCAGGACTGACACCAGGCCATGACAGCCAGTGAGAGTCAGAACACCATAAATGCGACGTAAAGCATATGGGCCGCAATGGGCTTTTTGTAGGTGTCCCCAGCAGAGGGCGCTACTGACCTGTGCTCGGCTCTAACAGTGTTCATGCAGTCACTCAGAGTTGGGCCATTACATCTTAAAGAAAAATATAACATATCAGCATATCATCGTCTTTTTTTCAATTACATAGCCATCAAAGAAATACTCTCTAATGATACTACTTTGGAAGTAGTACACACACACACACACACACACACACACACACACACACACACACACACACACGCACACAGCTTACCCCCTTGTACAGTTGGGGTGGCAGGGCTTACAATGCCCTGTGGCATTGGGGTATTTAAAGATGGCTTGCCCTCTCTCCCCATTTAAGCCATTAGGACAGGTGGAGACACAGTGAGGGCCATCCATCAGGTTAGAACATGCCACACACTCATCTGCACCCTTACATAGAGAAAGAGAGAGAGAGAGAGAGAGAGAGAGAGAGAGAGAGAGAGAATGAGGTGGCAACAGAAGACAGCAGTAATGAGAAATTCATGGAACAATCTGTCAGCCATGTTTCAGTAGGGCCCTCTTATGTAATAAGGATCACAAACACCAAGAGGCAGTAAAGCCAGTTTGGCAGCCTCACGGTGGCAGTCACGGGACAAAGAGAGCGCAGATGGAATCTTCGCATGTCAAAAACTCATTTGTCCACCTCGCTGACATCATCCTCATTACAATAATCCTCTTCCTTTGTCCTTTCTCCTTTGTTCTTTATTCTTATGACCACCATCATCATCGTCAGGTGATTAGCAGCAGCATCTGCTGTGCACCGTGCCCCCGACTGCTGTTCGGGTTCAGGCAGGTTTATTTCATTACGCGAACATGTTTACAGTCCAAACAAAGAGCAGGTGAACACTAATTGTGAGGGAAACGGCACACATCGTATAGAGGATCGGAACAGTGGAAAATCCGCTCTGCTCCTTGGTGTGTCAGGAGTCAGAATTATGACCACCACATCAAAGGGGAAATGAAGGAGGTCTTATTACATTGACCAGAAAGGGAACAAAAAGTTTTCAAACATCAATGTGTTTAATATCACAGCTGTCACCCTCAAACACTACAAGTACCATTTAAAGAAATCCACAGTGTTGTCTACATAATGAATTTGGCCCAGAGCGTATGTGAACACGGTCACTGTGGGGGGTGGGGGGGGGGGGTTATTTCAGGGGCTAAAATAGGGTCCTTTGTGCTCTGTACACAGCTGAGTTATGAATTGTTTGACAGGCAAACAAGGAAATGATGAAAAAGCATGAATGTAACCACAGGTGAGACTGACACTGAGATGACACACACTCGACTGCCCACACACATTTTTCTCAGCTGACACATTCAACCTCTTGTTAATATGTTAATTGTTTTATTAGTTGTCATTAATGTTACTGATATTCATCTTTTTTATTGCAGTGCACTGATTTTTTAATCAATATGCCTATTATTGTTATTATTATTATTACCACAACAGAGTACAGAGAGAGAGGAGTAAAAGACAAAGAGAGTGAATGAGTAAAAGAGAGTGAGAGAGAGAGAGAGAGAGGGAGAGAGGAGTAAAAGACAGAGAGTGAATGAGTAAAAGAGAGTGAGAGAGAGGGAGTGAGAGAGAGTGAGTCAGAGTGAGAGTGAGTCAGAGTGAGAGAGAGTGAGTCAGAGTGAGAGAGTGAGAGAGGGAGAGAGGGTAAGGGCTTTTTACCTCTCCCCTACATGTTGCTCGCCCTTGCTGTGGTAGACACTCAGTATGACAGCCACGACATTCCCCATCAGTCTTTGCAAACTCCTTCGGCTCTCTGTCAACACACACACACACACACACACACACACACACACACACACACACACACACACACACACACACACACACACACACACACACACACACACACACACACACACACACACATATATTTACAGGAGGAATCCATAGACACAAATCTATCCATATATATGCATTTCACACAAGCATGCAGACTGCTGAGAACATGAAGCCCCCACTGACCCAGAGTAGATGTTACACTGAGCCACACAGGTGCCATGGCGGCTGTAATTCCTGCAAGACAGACACTGTTCTGGTCCAGGGCCCCAGCAGCCTGCGTTAGAGCAGAGTGGATCACACACACAACCGTCTGCCTCTGACACACACGCACGCACGCACACACACACACACATGCACGCACGCACGCACACACACACACACACACACACACACACACACACACACACACACACACACACACACACGGTTAAGTACAGTGCATTAGCACTATAACAGATCAGAAAGCTGTTGATGTGTTGCAGTGTTGCAGTGGAACAGTTTGGCTTACCACACTGACTCCGGGCCTTGTTGTTCTTTATTTCATTGTTTATTCTGCGCTGTCGCCGGGCGCTGGTGAAGATCTTTGTCCAGTCCACAGTGTGGTGGTAACACAGGTTAGTGTTATTGTTAATGTACACACTGCCATCTCTGATCTCACGCAGTGAGCGCAGCCCCAGGGACGTGAGGGACGCCACTTTCATTACCAGCAGAGAGAAGGGCCTGAAAGTAGTGAACAAGAGATAGGAAGAAATGAGGAAAAAAGTGAGACGGAGAGAGAGAGAGAGAGAGAGAGAGAGAGAGATAATCATGGCAGAGTGGAGCAGGGAGAACGCATGCAGACGCCCCAGAGCGACACCACAGGAACCACCTGTCACACCTCCCAGAATGTGTTTCGTTTACTCTCTTCCTGGCAGCCGACCAGCCGCTGCGGTGCTCCAGTGCCGGCGTGACCCGTTTGGGGCCTGCCCACGCTATAAGCCTGAACCACTGCTCAGACACGCTCTACTAATTTCTCGCTCTTATTTCGCAACTCTTCCAAGGCACCGACTTCCTCTTTCACACTGCTGTCGTTCTGTGTCACCCAAAGGAGGAATAATGACACCTGTGTGTGTGTTTGCGTGCGAGCGTGCGCTTGTGGTGACGCGTGTGTGGGAGGCAGAGATTGAGAAAGGGAGAGAGATAAAGGAAGATTCCGGAAAGATCCACTGCCATGCCGGTCTAGCGTTGAGAGACATTTGCTTGGGTCACATACCTTTTAGTGCTGTTGTGGGTACACAGTTAGGGACAGTGGATGTGATGGGACAGGGTAGAGGGACACACACAAACACAAATACACAAAAAGAACACTGATGAGCCACATGCACTGGGGAACACTGGTGACCTAATAGACTTGGGCTAGTAGCATTAGCACACAGAGGCACACAGAGGCTTCACACAAACTTAACAAGACAGAGGACAAAAGCACTGGGATGGGATACATGGAAAACACAGGCAGGTGTAAACACGGCTGATGATGGAAAAAAAAACACAGATCACCCCCCCCCCCCCCCCCCCCCCCACACACACACACACACACGCACACACACACACACACACACACACACACACACACACACACACACACTCTCTCTCTCTTTCTCTCTCTTTCTTACGGTTGGAGGGACCTTCCATGTATAGTGGTGAGGTTGGAGAAAATCGACAGATTATTGAGCTCTGAAGGCCAAGACTGGATATTCAAAACTCCTGCAGTGCACACAAAGGAAAATCAGAAAAAAAACAATCAGTATGACCTATTTCATGAATATTATATACAAGTTTAATATCACATTAAAGACGTTTCTACCCTGGCCGAAGGCAGACTTTCTAGTAAACTGCATACTGATAAACCAGCATTTACCATATAATATAGCAAATATGGTGTTAAGCACAGTGGATCATCAAAACTGAATGATAACATTGATTGTTGAAGCTTTTAACAGATATTGTATTTACTGTTGCTGAGACTATACAGTTTAGTTGCTGCAGATGAAGACTGCCTCCACTAGAGCATTAGCAGATGTCTCCAAACCCACTTCAGTATCTCAGAGCATGAAGCAATACGAATAATTAATTCACTTAATGAAGACTATGATTGTACTGAACACTACTTTGCTTCATCCATTACAAATATCATCAACCCTTCAGCTCATGTTTTTTTTTTCCAGATACGTGGAAAACAGATAGTGTGCTACCAGCTAGTGTGTTACCAGTTACTGTGTTACCAGCTAGTGTGTTACCAGTGTGTTACCAGCTAGTGTGTTATCAGTTACTGTGTTACCAGCTAGTGTGCTACCAGCTAGTGTGTTACCTGTGTGTTACCAGCTAGTGTGCTACCAGCTAGTGTGTTACCAGTGTGTTACCAGCTAGTGTGTTACCAGTTACTGTGTTACCAGCTAGTGTGTTACCAGCTAGTGTGCTACCAGCTAGTGTGTTACCAGTGTGTTACCAGCTAGTGTGCTACCAGCTAGTGTGCTACCAGCTAGTGTGTTACCAGCTAGTGTGTTACCAGCTAGTGTGCTACCAGCTAGTGTGTTACCAGTGTGTTACCAGCTAGTGTGTTACCAGCTAGTGTGTTACCAGCTAGTGTGTTACCAGCTAATGTGCTACCAGCTAGTGTGTTACCAGCTAGTGTGTTACCAGCTAGTGTGTTACCAGCTAGTGTGTTACCAGCTAATGTGCTACCAGCTAGTGTGTTACCAGCTAGTGTGCTACCAGCTAGTGTGTTACCAGCTAGTGTGCTACCAGCTAGTGTGTTACCAGCTAGAGTGCTACCAGCTAGTGTGTTTTTAAAGCAGGTGAGCCCAGTTTACAGGCCTATCAGCATTATGCCTCCTTTTTCCAAGGTGGCAGAGAAGCGGGTGTCAGTGTTGATAGATTCTTATTTTAATAACGCGAGTTCATTTTAGATTTAGAGTTCAACACTCCACTCTCTTTCTGGAAAAGATTGAATTGTTGATGGATAGGAGTGGTAGTGTATGGGCTGCTTTGGTGACCTTAGAAAGGCTTTTGAATTCTGAGTTGGGAATATGTTGTTAAATGTATAAGCGTTTATCTTGTTTTTAAAGTATTACTGTATCGCCCCCCACACTTGAGACGTGTATGATGTAAAGAAGAAGTGCACAGGTTACGAGAGGTTACATCACTGGGTCGTTACATCACTGGATCGTTCCAGTTTGAGACGGTTCCATTAGTCAGTCAGAGTTTTTCTGTAACAGCATCTTAAGAATGGAACTTGCTACCAGTCCATATTAAAGAAATGAAGCTTTGGATTATTAACAATCAGACATTACAATAGGAGCTACCTACTGACTGTAGTCATGTAATTCTGGTTGTATTACATTGTTTGTAGTGCACTGCTTGGGGAATAGTCCGTATGAATGAATCTGTTTATGATGAATCATTTTAGGTTGCCAATTTAAAAACTGGCCAAGGACAGCAGATGACATGTAGAGAAGTGAAGTGAATACTGCATGACTCTCTTGTGTTTATTAATTAACCCTGTTCTTCTTAAATAACTAGAAAATTTTAAGAATACAAATGAAACTTACTAGCACAAAACATGAAATATACCACAATGACAATATAATACAGCCAGTTTAGTGTTATGTAGTAATACACCCAGTTGAGTATTGTGTAGTAATACACCCAGTTTAGTATTATGTAGTGTAACTGTGTGGTATTATTACCTGTTATTTCTCTTACAGTGCTGAAGACTTTGAGCTTCTGGGGGTCCAGAGGTGGTATGTTATTATAGGAATCCCTGTAAAATTGAAAGGGATGTAAAATTACCATAAACATTGATTCTTTAATGCCCTGGCACTATCACTTTAAAGTTAAACTTTAATTATAAAGTTTTAGAATTATATTTAAGTTAAAGTGAACTATAAAAAAGAGAACTCACCCCTTAATGCCAATGATAAGAAAGTGGAGGCTACCCTGGATCTCAGTGCAATTAATGAAACTGTCAATGTTACTGGAGTCTACAGTCTGTCTGTGGGGTTTGTCCGGATCTGTCCCCTCACACACTACAGGATGAGAAAAGATGGGAGGAGAGAGAGAGAGAGAGAGAGAGAGAGAGAGAGAAGGAGAAGTTGAGGGAGAGAGGGAAAGAGAAGGACAGAAATGGAGAAATGGAGAGAAAGGGAGAGAGAGAAGAGGAAAAGAAAGAGAGAGGGAGAAAGAGAGAGAAGGAAAGAGGAGAGATAACAAATAGACATTTTTGTGTCATGCTCACTGCCAGAGTATAAAAAGCATTAAACAGCCCTTCAGATGTGAAGAATACATTTTTACTAATGACTCAGAATGTGAGTGGTGTGTGGATGTATACAGTCTGCTGTGAACAGTGTGTGTGTGTGTTTGTGTGTGTGTGTGTGTGTGTGTGTGTGTGTGTGTGTGTGTGTGTGTGTGTGTGTGTGTGTGTGTGTGTGTGTGTGTGTGTGTCTGTGTGTGTGTCTGTGGTGGGGGTCCTTCACCTTTTGGGCAGAGGCCATTGCAGGGCTCACACTGCTTTATTCCGTTCCTGTGTGTGTGTGTGTGTTTTTGTGGTGTGTGTGTGTGTGTGTGTGTGTGTGTGTGTGGTGTGTGTGTGTGTGGTGTGTGTTTCTGTGGTGTGTGTGTGTGTGGTGTGTGTTTCTGTGGTGTGTATGTGTGTGTGTGTGTGGTGTGTGTTTCTGTGGTGTGTGTGTGTGTGTGTGTGTGTGTGTGTGTGTGTGTGTGTGTGGCAGGGGGGGGGGGGGGTCCTTCACCTTTTGGGCAGAGACCATTGCAGGGCTCACACTGCTTTATTCCGTTCCTCTCCACCTCCATTTTATCAAGAGGGCAGCTGCTCACACAGGCGCTACCGTCCACCACAAAGTGATCTGTGTCAGTGAGTGAGGGGGAGACTCTCGTCAGTAGCTGTATTCACCATACACACTGGGACACACATCATCACAGTTGTGAGTCTGAATGCCGGAAGCTTGAGTTAAATATGAGAACTTCCCTGAAGATCAACAAAGGCGTGGAAGATATAAAAAAGTACAAACCCTTGGACCTCCATCTAAACCTTACTGCACATCTTTTCAGTAACACAAAATCTCCACTAGTTGAACTAAATTGCACCCAGGTGGAACATTGAGTGTACATTGAAGAGATTTGACATTTTTGCTGAACTCTAGAAGAATTTATGGTCGTGTTCTTGACTCTGCATGTATGATGGGGTATGCAGTGGTCCTGTTACTGAGTCCGCATGTATGACAGGACCGATTAGCATTTCACAAAAACAAATATTTCACGATTAACACTCATCCAACATCATTAAAACAGAAAACACTCCTTGATCGAGGACAATGGCTGTGTTCGAAATAGTCTACTACATACTACTGGCATACTGATCGAGCCCCAAATCAGTATGCAGTATGCAGTATGTGACCAAAATGAAAATTTCCAGTACGCGAAACATACCCGGATGACCTACTACTTCCGCAAAATATTCCAGTATGCGAACAGAGCTATCTTCGTGGTGTACTGCATCCCATCATGCAACGCTACGTTCACGTGACCCCGTAGTGTGCTTTGCTTTTGTCGCATACTGGAAACTGTACTGCATACTACTACGAGGACCAGTATGCAGTATCCAGTATATACTGAGTCCAGTATGCAGTATCCAGTATGTAGTAGTCTATTTCGAACACAGCCAATGACTCCCTGGTAGACAAATGTCTCGCAGCACAGACAGTAGATTGGAACTGTCCAGCCGTCTGGGGTTTGGCGACTCACCGGGACACTTGTGCATGCAGACGGACCCGTACTGGTACATGGCGTCCGGGTTGGGCTCCAGCTGGAACGTCTGCCTGTTGTAGATGAGCGGCTGAGGGCACTGAGGCACGCAAGCGCCCGAGTGGTTCACGTGTTGGCACGCCTGCACCAGAGCACACGCGTGTCAGCGCAGGCACGTCATCCGCCAGAGCCCATCGGTCCTGCCTTGCGGCTACGGCTCTTTACGACCGGCTGGATGGCGGATAAGGGCGACACTTACGAAGCAGTCGGTGTTCAAGGGGCCCGCGCAGCCGCCCGCGCACTCCACGTCGCAGCAGTCCCGAGGGCTGCTCCCGAAACAGCGCCCGTGGCACTGCGGCGCACACACAGTCTTCGTCACTGCGAGGAGAGGAGAAGACACGTAGTGACGAGCTGGGATAAGCGCCTGGGTGCAGCTGGTTCATATGTTATGGCGGAACGAACACCGCGTTTTACAACTGATAATTGGTGCCATTATTCGCTACGGATGAGACTTCGGAGCCTTTGTGCGGCTTTCGGACTCCGAAAGGCATCCGTCGCTCGGCGGTGAGTGCGGTTCTACTCACAGGTCTGGCACTCGTCTTTGGTCGGACCCCAGCAGTGGTCTCTGCAGCTGGAATGACACAGCGCTGTAGGCAAGAAATGCAAGTCAAACCAACCAGTACAGCAGCCAGTTTAACTGGGGGCTTTCATATATGTCGGCAGGACGCTCACGCACCTTGTTGGCCGTTGCCGTGGATCTCAATGTGGGCGTTGCTGTCCCTTACAATGTCCTGCCAGTTGATCCAGGGGGCATAAGCGAGGAACCTGTTATTAACAATCTGCACACCCCCCTTTAGGATCTCTGCAGCATGGAAACACAACAGGCAATCGGTGTTCCAGTCATCAGGAGACTTACATTACAGAGCAAAATCACAAGGAGATTCTGTAACAGTCTACACGTAGCTCCTGTAGCGTGATATTACTTCTGATAGAAAAGTGACAAAGCGATCAGATGACAGAACCCTGCACACATTTCACTGGTCCAAGCAAGAGAGAGTGAAAGTGATTTCTGTAGAATTCTTGGAAGGAGAGACCACAGTCCAACACCAATGTTGCCTGGGCCGCTGCTAAAAGCCCAGACTAGTCTTAACACGCTGCCCCTGCCAGGCTGCCTGCACTGTACTACACACACACACACACACACACACACACACACACACACACTGTACTTTACACACACCCAAAGTGTGTGCAAACACTTTTATTCTAAAACTGGGCTTCTCTCCTGCCCTACCCAACACTATTCACATGCAGTAAAACACACAGCTAACGTGGAACCTGGAATCCACTTCTATTGCATAACTGTTCCTTAGTTTTGTTTGTTTGCTTATTATGTTCCTGCTGAAATGTCAATCAGAGGAAGGCTCTTTGAGCCCTATTTCCTCTCAAGGTTTCTTCCTGATGCTCTAAGGAAGGTTTTCTTTACGAATGTCACGTTTGGCTTGATCACTAGCAGCCTGCAGTCAGACATCTGTAAAACTGTTCTGTGACAATAGCTCCTGTAAAAAACATCTAATCTGCTCTCTGAATCTAGAAGTCTGATATGTCTGCCCTCTTTGCTCCTTTCCTCATTCTTTACCTCCACCCACCCCTTCTCCCTTTCCCACAGACCCCCCCCCCCCCCCCCCCCCCCAATAGGGCCTCCACCCGCATGGCCTGTGACCTGACCTGTGAGGTGCGTGAGGCCCAGGCTGACCAGCCCGTGCTCGCCTTCGTAGTTGACTAAGACCGACAGGGCCCAGGTCTGTTCGTAGAGTGTAGTGCCACGGATCACACGCAGATTCTGGAGCGGAAGCCGGCCAAACTGGTTTGTGGTAACGAGGACGTAGCCCGTCACCTCCCGGATACTCTACAAGCAGAGGCAAACGCGGCGAGGGAGAGAGCGCCAAGATGTGGTTAAAGAAGCAGACGCACTCGCCCGAATCGCTCCTTACGTCACGTAAATCACATGCAGAAACCTTAACGTTTACTTAAGACTTAAACACTAATCTCAGGATGACTCTCTGCAGACTTAACATTTCAGAGCAGAGAGATTTATTCAAGATGTCTGACACGTTTTTTTTTTTTTTGCATGAATAAAGTAATAAAAAGGGACGAAAGTGTCTTACTCCTAGGAAAGAGACGTCAAAGTCGTGCTCCATGAAGTTGATCTCCAGATTGCCCAAGATGATCTCACAGCCAGTGTAGCGCTGCTTCAGGTTACTGTAATGTATGGTGTGGCTGTCTGTAAAACTGATTCCATTCTTGGTCCCTAGGCAAACTGGCACAGAAAAAAGAAACAAAATCCCACAAATTCATACCAATACATTTAAGCACTTTAAACAACTGGAAAGATTAGAGATCTATAGTCCAGTCTATAACTGAGATGAGAGATCAGTAATCCAGTGTCCAGTTTTTAAATGTAATCACTAGAGGGGCAGCATGAAACTGCAAACGCTAGTCGTAAACTTCACTGCTACAACTGGAGACTGGCGTGATAAAAGGCCCAACACGAGGAACACAGAGCCTTTGAAGTAGCACAAAGCCTCCTCTGCACACATACACATGCACACACAGACATGCATACAGACAAGGTCAGTGGCATGGCGAAGGGGGGTCAAAGGTGAAAGGGGTCACAGGACGCCACAGGCCTGCATTTTCAGCATAAGGACGCCTAATGTCCTCTAACAGCCGTGATTTAGTGCACAGGAGGGGAGGGGCCAACGTGGTGAGAAGTAGCCAAAATGGAGCTGAGCAGCGGGAACACTTGCCTGAGGGACCTCAAGGAGCCAAACACACACACTCACTCGCTCTCGAGGAGCACCGAGGACCCTCATCACGGGGTGGAGAAGCCCCGCACTTCGTAGTGCGGAATGGGACACAACCCATCTGCTGCCGTCAGCGATCGCTGCGGCGCCGACCCGTTCGTCCGAGCTGCCGTGGCTCCGCCCACTCCAGGCCAACTCGTGCGGCCATGACACGTCATCACGCCTTGCACTATTTGCCAGCTGGCACTGGTGAATCACGCCTCACTTTAGCCTGTAGATCTGCTAGTGGACCAACGCTCACTAGAGTTTACTGTCTTCTGGACCAAAGGAAAGATTGTCGATTGCACCAAAAGCCCCTTCAGGCAGGACATTTGGGGTAATAATAGTGGAAGGGGGGAGGGGAGGGGGGGGGCAGAGGGGTTTCTTGTGCATCGGCTGCCTGTTGCAGGACTGGAGCTGTTGTCTCCAGTAGTCTAATCAGGCGTTCCTAATAAACAACGCGTAGGATTGTCACATAGCTATAAATGTGCACTCTGTTAATGTGTACTGGAGAGTGCGCGCGGGAGTGCGCGAGTGTGCGAGGCAGAGATCACAGCAGCACACAATAGCGCAAGTGTGAGGGCAGCAGTCTATCAAGAGCGGGAGGGGGACCGGGCCGCAGGGAGAGATAGGGACAACATCTACGAGTGGCCACTCTCGTCCTGCCCCTGCTGCCCATGGGGGCATTACTCCCACCCCCCCCCCCCCCCCTGCCCCCACTGCACCAGCTGCCATGGTTCATGGCAGCTTATCAATAAGGGGCAGTTATTGGGACGAGGCCCAAAGCAGGAACAGCAGAAACATTTGAGCATCAAGGACGTTAAGCAAGTGGGGAAGGTATTGGGGTCCCAGAGATCAGTAGCAAATGAACTTGCACTGAATCCGTATATCTAATTCATGTGTTTCAGATGTGCTCATATTGTGTAAATACATTCAGTTATCTACTCCAAAGTCAATATTAGTTCAGACAGGGAGTGGGGGCAGGACAGGAAACAATGCTGTCAATCAAGCAATAAACACTTATAGGTCAGAGGTAACCGGAAATTTAAGAACCAGAGCGCAGGAAAAAACAACAACAACAAAACAAGAATGAG
Source organism: Brachyhypopomus gauderio (assembly GCF_052324685.1). Taxonomy (NCBI): domain Eukaryota; kingdom Metazoa; phylum Chordata; class Actinopteri; order Gymnotiformes; family Hypopomidae; genus Brachyhypopomus; species Brachyhypopomus gauderio. The sequence goes on along the minus strand of NC_135231.1, from coordinate 6,438,394 downwards.
AAGCACAGAGGGGGGGGAATAAAATAAAGGCAGATGAATCTTGGGGAAAAGATGAACACAATCTCCATGAAGCACTTTGTGTGTTATTTCTGGCTATTCTAATCAGTTATTCTGTGAACACACAATAAAACTCCTTAGTGATCACTGCTGGAGTCCATGTTGACCAAGAATGCAGAATCAAGCTCTGTGTGTTTAACTACATCATTCTTTTGACATCTGTACCTTCTGCTGCTATAAGACTGGAGCGCTGAGCATCATTCTCAACCTCTCTTTCTCATGTCTGGTCACAGACAAGCCCTGTGAACTTTGATGCTATGACTTTGATTGCAATAACGCACACCTAACTTTGCTCTGATAGGTGGTAGGTGCAATAACGCAGACCTAATAACCCTGTCAATGTCCTAATGTACTGCCAATGCACTAGTGTACACTGTGTCCTGCAGAGAAACATGTGACGTATTAGTCTGAATCAAGAACACTGACTGAGACATGTTGGTACAATTGAGGACATTGATTATTGTGTTTTAAATCCAAAAATTATTCTTAGAGGCAAAGTTCTGTGAGAAAAGAAAAGTGCTTTGTTTGTAAAAGGAGAGAGACAATTAAGGAGAAGCTGGGTTAATCATTCTGAGCCTGTAGATATCTCCACCTGAAGTGACTCACTCCTGGGTGGTACAAATACACTCTACTGCCTGGCCTAATCGTGCTTTTCATAGCACTGATTCTAAGACAGTGACAGTTTGGCTGTCAAACCAAATTCTTTTATTATGTGTATAAGCTACATTCTGTCCATAATCTACCTTTCCGAGGACCTAAAATATATCTTAGTATTTAATCATCAAAATGTAAATGATTAAATGTTGAAGAGACCCCAGGATGATACCAGTTTTTTAGTTCTCCCCAGTATGAGGTAATAGTTTTTTGGTTTGGAATTTTGGTTTTTGAAGGAGTTTACTAAGAGCAGGTACAACTTACAAATACCACAAATTCTCTAGATCAGTGAGTCAGAGCTAAAAATAACAACACTTGCCAACCTGCTCTACCCCAGCACAGGTGACAGAAAAAAAGGGGCCAACCATGTGCCAAGAGCAGGAGTCAGAGCATTACAAGGGTTTCTACTAACATTCTAGCATTAAAAACTCACAAATGGTCCACAGAAGTCTGCAATCTCCCATCAACACTTACATCAGATATTAAGCCTGTGTTTATTTGTACTGATTCCTGTAGTTCTGTAGTATTCTGGTTCAAGGCTATATTGAATTCTGACTTATCTATTGACGTATTCTGTGAGCAGATGGCAAACCACTTTATAAGTGGCTCTGGAAAAGCGCGTCTGCTAAATGCCCAAAACGTAAATGTAAATATAAGACTTAAGATGAAACTCTTGGAATGCGGAATAATCCACCCAGGAATTGATAAGCGCGAGATTTCCGGCATGTCCCCTCTGTTTCACAAAGATAACATCTTTTGTTTGTATTTCTTTAAATACAGATATACCATACGTTTACGATCCGAAGTAACTGATTTATTAACTTATGGACAAATCGTAGGGTATCTATTAGCACGACGCAACAGTAAAAGTACATGTAACGCACCTTCTTGAGTTTGAGAAGTAGCTGGATGTAGAAAAGCCCAGAGACAGAGCGCGCACAGCGCGAGCACCTGCGGGCGCATCTCGTCTCGTCAATAAGGACCCGTGCCGCAGGACGCACGCGCGCATAACCATGTGGCGCGTGGAATTCCGGCGCTTCACTCGTTTCTTAACGGACGGAAAGAAAACAGACACTTAGTATAAAAATCCAGTCTCCGTTTTTGTTGCTTGAACAGCCAGTACGGTTTGCTTAACCGAATCGTCCGACTGATAAACAAGTAATTAGCGCCTTTCGATTTCGTTCTAGAGGACAAGTACTGACATGCTAGAGAATATAAAAAATTAACAAATCATCTTGTTTTTTCCCTCTCGAGCGAGTGTGTGGACGCCGTACAGATTTTGTGTGCATGCCAGATTGGAATTAGGGAGCGGAGACGAGCTGAATGACGCTGTGAAACCACTCCCTGAATGTACACTACTGATGCGTGTTTGCTTTTACTGGAACCCTTTGGTCCTTTGGTCTTCGTATTTAACTAATTATGGCTTCAAACCTTGAGCGCGAAAAGGTGCCATCATATTTTATGCGAGACCATAATAGTGTGATGTTGTGCAGCTACATTATTTGACCAATTTTGAACACCCACTCATGTGTACATGATCATGTTCAACGATCATCTGGAATGCCATTCTGGATTTTGTTTTTTCAGCTAATATGTATCGTTACAATTTTTAAACATATTAAACATTTAAAACGTTATGTGGGCTTAGAAACAACACGTATGACTTAAACATTGTGAAGATAAAGTTTTAAATCGTCAAACGGGGATTTTTTGAAGAAAAACATCGATCTTCCGTGATTAATTCAGTTTACATACCTGTACTGCGTACTGATTACGCGACGCTCCTTTCAGAAGGTTCAAAGGCACAACGCAGTGTCATAAACTTAGTCACTATTAGTATATTATGAAAGTTTTGGTGGGTCTTGGTATATGAAACAGAATATCTATATCAGAGTCTAATCTGAGATATTCTATCCAGAAGCAAGCATCATGAAATATACCCCACAAAGCGTATGAAAGGTCACTGTTAAGTCTCGTGTTAAGTTAATAATTACAAATAGCCGGTGACCATGAAGGATTATTAGAAACCTGAAGGAACAAGGCTTGGTTGTATCTCCAGGAACAAGTCTCACACCTTCCACTGAAAGAATTAGAAATGTGAATAAAACAGCACAAAAAGCACATCTCATTGGTGGGATTCATGGAAAGTGTCAACTGTGAACAGTATTGAGTAGGCTATAGGGTATAATTACATACGTAATACAGAAATCATACTGAAACACTAACAGTAGAAATTCCAAAAGACTGACTAGACTAGAACCACCTTAAAACAACAACCGTTGTTACAACTGGAACCAGTTGTGATGTTTTGAAACCTTTTCTCTAAAAAGGGTGGTGTACACAGAGGCGTCTCAGGAAAGCAAGCAGTAGCCGCTCCTCTGCGGTTTCTCGTGTAGTACAGTGACTCCCTGCGCAGAGGGTCTGCATGGCCTTCTTGTTCACAGTGAAGAGCATCATTGTGTTGCAACCATGTCAACTGCTAAATCCCCTCATTGATGCATATACACCAGTGTGTCACAATAGGCACATTGTCAGGGGCCAAGCTGACTTCTGAACCCAGCCTGGAACATGTCTGATTACAACAAACTGACCACTGTACCACAAAGAGCACTGCAGCCTGCTACTCAGATCTGAACACAGAGAGAGATTCTGCTTCTAAAAGGAACGAATGATTAGACATTATCTCATTATTTTCCATTGCCACCAAAATGGGGCTCTGATGGCATCTTTCTACCTTAGAGAGAGAGAAAGAGAGAGAGAGAGAGGGAGAGAGAGAAGCAGAAAAATGCAGATGTGCTCAAAAGCTTTTTGTAACATGGAACGATCACTTTCGCTCGCTCACAATTCTTTTACCCTTTCATTTCTGTTACTATACCAGACAGACACATTGTGCCTTCTGAGAGTAAAGACATAATACCTCCCACCAATCAGACATCTGGACAACATTTCTTAAGTTAGAGGAGAGGTAAACACTGCTATTTCCCCTGTGACTCAACAGAGCTGGAAGAATCTTTACATAATATATATGATTGTTTATATAAGGCATATAATTGGCAGGAAAACAATCCTAGATGTTCATATTTCCAGTTAACTAGTATTTATGGAAACATCTATGCAAAGTCTGCACTGTGAGGATATATAAAGGATATAAAGTTTTGCCTCAAAAAGTATATAAAAACACTGTGAATCACTGTGCCGTGTGAATCACTTTAGAAGTAGGAAAATGTGGGCTGAGAGACCTCTACTGGCCACAATAGTATTATACTACATTAAGTACATTGTATTTATTTCATATTGAATTTAAAATAAGTGTTCATCATATCAAGTGTTCATGTGCTGCTTTATTACTTTCTTTTAGATTCTTGCTCTATTTATTGGTCTTTTTGTCTTTCTTTTCAGTTTGTATTTGTAATCTGCTTGGGTCACCCTGCACTGCCTTTTGTAAATCTGATTTTAGATTTACATGTTTAAATCTTTCATTATTATAAAATATGTAAAAGAGAATCATATTTTGATGTTTAACACCATCTTTTATTGTGATTAGTTACAAAACATAAATAAAATCAACAATTGAATTAGTTACAATTTTACAGTAGCTAAATTACCAGAAGTTGTAGCCTTTTGGATTCTTTTGGATCAAATAACCTTGAATCATTGGTGCTCAGTTCAGTAATTCTGGAGTCCCCTCGTAAAAATGTCTACAAATTCATGAAATGGTCACTAGGCAGTAAAAGCAGCTCCTAACACCAATTAGATGGAATTTAAATGAAAAGTTCCTATCAGAAAACTGAAGATTAGAGCAAGTAGCAATCTCAGGGCTGAGCTACATCAGAAACAGGGGAACTCCACAGAGCTGAGGACCAGTGCATCAGAGAACTGCAACTTTTCAGTACGTTTTCAGTACGTTTTACATTTGTACATCCCCAGTTCAAAATACAAAAATAACGCTTTCTTTTAGATTACATTTTGGTAACACCTCAGGACAGGACGACTTCCCACAGTTCCTGTCAGAAAGAGCCATGAAGTGTGGCAGCCATGTTATCATATATATTAACAGCACGTCATCTCACCACTGTTAATTATGCGCCATAGCTACTTAGAAGAGTTTGGGTGGTTTCCAAAGAGAATGGAACATCGCCACAAGTTTAGTGGCTGTTTATTTATCCTGATACTCGCATGCCACAGTTGTGTTTGCTTTTTAAAAAATACCCACAAGCTCAAGCATTTGCAAGACATAAATATCACAAGACAGACCCAATTTGGTTTTCTTGTTCCTGTTTTGTCTCACTCTGTAGTCTTTGCGAACGGTGCACAACACATTCCCACATGTCTTCTGTTATTCTGAAAAAATAGGGTTTTTTTTTTGTTTGTTTTACATTCAAAGCCTTCTGTGCATTACTGTGTTCATGCCAAAATATCCTTTATCAATGGTTCACACTTTTTTATTATTATTATTATAACAATCGTGGGCATGTAGGAAGCTGTTCATGGTATTGTCTATGGGCACACTGCATGTTTAAGGATGAAGCCCAGGAAAAGTGTCTGAATGGACATTTAAAGCACAGGCCAAAAGGCTCTTTGCTGTCTGACAATTGCTTTTGCATGGCCACAGAACACAGTCCCTGCCTTCATTAAGTTGCTTCTTAGTTTTTTTTTCATGGGAAGGTTACATTAAGTAAACATGTCTGTAAACAATTATCAGGTGCTGACTTGAAGAGGCCAGGGCCACATCGCCATCGACAGAACAGCATCAATCTCAGGGCTTAAAAACACATTTTACAAGGTTACTCTCAGAGGCAAAATCCTCCATTCTAAAATTCACTTGGCAGTTTTTCTGTATTCAACCAAATACACAACTTATGTACTACAATGAAATTTCTGATAATGTTTCTCATGTTTTCACAACCACCACCAACAATAAAAAAAACAGAAGGAAATAATGTGAATGTGGGTGTCTTGTTCACAGTTTGGTGTGCTCAGAAGCTCAAACACATCAAACCAAGTGCCAAACCAAAGCAATTTGCTCCATTTGAAGTGCCCCCAAATTCCTGGAACTCCACGTCCTCTCTCAGGGATGTGAATTCATACTGTAAACCTCTGAAAGGAAGAGTCCATAAACAAGAACAAGCAAACGCGGCAGTCAAATTAGCGACACTCAGTGGCACGCAGGCGCACAGCTGCACAACACCGCTCTGAAATCCATCTAGTCAGATGTGAGCTATTTGTGTTATTCTGGAACATTCCTTGAACTAATCGAAAATGTTACAACTGTTAATCAGCGTATAATAGAAGAACATGAAGAGTGTGTCTGATCCTGCACTGCGGTGAAAAATCAGCATTTAGCTTGGGCTCGTAGCTAAGACAACTGTTGCCAGGTAACTTGTCATGCCCAGTTGCAGAACATGCGGTTGCTGAAACTGCTTCATTGTTTGTTGAGACGTTTTTTTTTTGTGCTATATCCGTTGAAAATAGCGGTTTACTGTTTATCTGGTCATCTTTCTGTGCATTTAAAAATCGTCATTGAAGCTATACAGACACGCATCACAACACAGAAAGAGGAATTTAAATATTACTAATTGCACTTTTTAAAATGCCAATAGTCCTTTCAACAGAGAGTGTTGATGAAACAAAATTTATATATTTTTTAATCTCAGAAAAGGTCTTCCTTCACAACTGTATATATGGAAAAGTCGAGGTCGATCTGTGTTGTGTAGAGATCTTGAGAGTGCAGAAACAGAGGATATGGTTCGGGGAAAAACGTAACACACTCACACGCATACACACAACTACACACACATTAATAATTTATACATCCTCACACCTATATGTGGTAACATTCAGAAGCCCCGTCATGGTTCCTAGTGTTCTTTCTAAAGATACTGTACATTAGAATTCATGTTATGCCCACACATTCTTCAAAACAAGCTCTTTTAATCTCCTCTCTCATTCAGCATCCTCTCTATCTGTCTGTTATTCTCTCTCTCTCTCTCTCTGTCCAGTTCTGCTCACTCTCTCACTGCTGTCCTAAAGGCAAGGCGGAGGAGGAGGGCGTGGGGCGGAGTTTAGTACCAGGAGGCAGGGCTGAAGCGGAGCAGGAGGAGGAGCATGACGAATCTGTGGAGGAACAGGAGCAGAGGGTGGCGGCGGTGGCGGGGGCGGAGCTAGAGGCGGCGGTGATGCTGGTGGGCGGGGCCGGCAGGGGCCCTGTTATTCTGATGCACGTAGAGGAGGGCATGACGTGAGGGGGTGGCGGCACGGGCAGGCCAGAGGCCGGCGGTGGGAGGAGCTGGCTCGTTGGCCCCACCCCGGGGAGGAGCTGCGTGAGCTGCGGCCGCAGAGGGGGCTGGCTGTACGGCAATGGCGGGAAGTTCTGGGCCTGCGATTGGCCTCCTGCACTGCTGTAGGCGGGGCCAGACATGCCAGACAGGCTGGCTAACACAGGGGCACTCTGGGGGTTTAGAGAAGCTGTGGGGAACCAGCCTGGAGGGGAAGCCTGCAGACACACACATGAATATCCATGTTAAAACCGCTCACAGATACGATGCTTTGTGATTCTCCATGACATTATTTACCCTACATACACTAGTTTTTACTTCTTTAGTTCCTATTTCTACTACTATCGTAATTATATGTTATATAGGATTAATATTAAATCATCAACTTGGACTTACTAATACTTTTGCAAATCTAAATTTTGCTGGATAAATGCTCTACCTCAGTGGTCTGGTTCCAGGCACCCAGTTCCTGCACCTGCTGAATTTGCTTGATCTGATTGAGTGAAGGTTTGGGTTGGGCGGGCCCAACTGTCTCTTTTGTCCAATCGTCTACGAGTTTGTGCAGTTCATCCGTGAACGTGCTCTTTTTATTGGACGAACACTGGGCAGGAGGACTGTGGTCTGAAATAACGACATCGAGGACACGTTGTTTAGGACTGATGTGTGAAGCACTGAGGTGTGGATCTTTGTGGTGTGGTTTTCTACTTCTTTACCTCTCGTGGTGGTCAGCAGAGGTGATTTTTCTGGATTGCTGCGGGGATGCAGCCTGGCTTGCTCTCCACCACAACTACTGCTGGTCTGCTGCAGACTCCCTGAAAGTGAGACAAAGTGTGTGTGTGTGTGTGTGTGTGTGTGTGTGTGTGAGAAGGTATATTACGCATATTAGTGTAATGTCAAAGCCATGTAAACGGAACTTTTTCTTACAGAACTTATATACAACAATAAATGTTTATTTTCTCAAAAGAAAATGCATATGAAAAATGTGGTTGGCACCTTGATGTGCGATTCCATTGTTCTCCATGTGGGAATGGGGCCGGGGGCGGAGCTTGCTCTTGGAGGGGCGTGGCCTGCGTGGGGAGATGGCCAGGGGTGTGGTGGGGAGGGGAGGAGTCCGGGTGGGCCCCAGGGGCTGCCTGTGGTCCTTCAGACTGCGCAGCTGCTTGTACAGCTCTTGCAGCTCGCGGTTCTGCTGGGCCTGCAGGGACACCACCTCTTTGATGTGCCTACAGGAGAACAGGAGAAGCAGGTCGGTGAGAAGGGGCGGGGCTTGGCAGATGGTGGAAGTAAAGGTGGTCTGAGTCAGGAGGCAAAAATAATAAGACAGGGTGAGATATGTGTGTTAGAAATGATGAAGTGATCTGGGATCAGTGTTGGAGAGAGACTGGTGAAGACAGAGAGAGAGATGTGTGTGTTAGAAGTGATGAAGTGATCTGGGATCAGTGTTGAAGAGAGACTGGTGAAGACAGAGAGAGAGAGAGAGATGTGTGTGTTAGAAATGATCTGGGATCAGTGTTTGAGAGATGGGATGGTCTCACTTCTCCCTGAGCTTGTGCAGCTCTCTCCTCAGGTCTTCATCCTCCACCTCACTCTCCTCGTCACTACTGCCTGTTGGGGAGTGCGTGTGGGTGCGTGAGGCCTGGTGCCCGGACCCTGAGGGAGCCCTCCTCTCCTCCTTCTCCCCCTCCTTCCCTTTTGCCCTCCTTCTTTCCCTCTCCAGGTCCGGAGAGACGGGGGAGCTGTCGGAGAGCTGTTCCTCTCTCTGCTCAGCCCGCGTCACCGAGAAACGCCCCACGGTCCTGTGCACGCAACTCTGGTCCTGAGACACCTTTAATGGGGGAGGCGGGTCCTCAGGGTGAGACACGGGGATCACCTGTAAAGAAAAGGACATGTGTGCTGTATTCTGTGATCTCTACTGACTCTGTGATCTCTACTGTGATCTCTACTGACTCTGTGATCTCTACTGTGATCTCTACTGACTCTGTGATCTCTACCGACTCTGTGATCTCTACTGTGATCTCTACTGACTCTGTGATCTCTACCGACTCTGTGATGTCTACTGTGATCTCTACTGACTCTGTGATCTCTACTGTGATCTCTACTGACTCTGTGATCTCTACTGTGATCTCTACTGACTCTGTGATCTCTACCGACTCTGTGATCTCTACTGTGATCTCTACTGACTCTGTGATCTCTACTGACTCTGTGATCTCTACTGACTGTGATCTCTACTGACTCTGTGATCTCTACCGACTCTGTGATGTCTACTGTGATCTCTACTGACTGTGATCTCTACCGACTCTGTGATCTCTACCGACTCTGTGATCTCTACCGACTCTGTGATGTCTACTGTGATCTCTACTGACTCTGTGATCTCTACCGACTCTGTGATGTCTACTGTGATCTCTACTGACTCTGTGATCTCTACTGACTCTGTGATGTCTACTGTGATCTCTACTGACTCTGTGATCTCTACTGTGATCTCTACTGACTCTGTGATCTCTACTGACTCTGTGATCTCTACTGACTGTGATCTCTACTGACTCTGTGATCTCTACCGACTCTGTGATGTCTACCGACTCTGTGATCTCTACCGACTCTGTGATCTCTACTGTGATCTCTACTGACTCTGTGATCTCTACTGTGATCTCTACTGACTCTGTGATCTCTACCGACTCTGTGATCTCTACCGACTCTGTGATGTCTACTGTGATCTCTACTGACTCTGTGATCTCTACCGACTCTGTGATCTCTACCGACTCTGTGATGTCTACTGTGATCTCTACTGACTCTGTGATCTCTACTGACTCTGTGATGTCTACTGTGATCTCTACTGACTCTGTGATCTCTACTGTGATCTCTACTGACTCTGTGATCTCTACCGACTCTGTGATCTCTACCGACTCTGTGATCTCTACTGTGATCTCTACTGACTCTGTGATCTCTACTGACTGTGATCTCTACTGACTCTGTGATCTCTACCGACTCTGTGATGTCTACTGTGATCTCTACCGACTCTGTGATCTCTACCGACTCTGTGATCTCTACCGACTCTGTGATGTCTACTGTGATCTCTACTGACTCTGTGATCTCTACCGACTCTGTGATCTCTACCGACTCTGTGATCTCTACCGACTCTGTGATGTCTACTGTGATCTCTACTGACTCTGTGATCTCTACTGACTCTGTGATGTCTACTGTGATCTCTACTGACTCTGTGATCTCTACTGTGATCTCTACTGACTCTGTGATCTCTACTGTGATCTCTACTGACTCTGTGATCTCATCCGACTCTGTGATCTCTACTGTGATCTCTACTGACTCTGTGATCTCTACTGACTCTGTGATCTCTACTGACTGTGATCTCTACTGACTCTGTGATCTCTACCGACTCTGTGATGTCTACTGTGATCTCTACTGACTCTGTGATCTCTACCGACTCTGTGATCTCTACCGACTCTGTGATCTCTACTGACTCTGTGATCTCTACTGACTCTGTGATCTCTACTGTGATCTCTACTGACTCTGTGATCTCTACTGTGATCTCTACTGACTCTGTGATCTCTACCGACTCTGTGATCTCTACCGACTCTGTGATGTCTACTGTGATCTCTACTGACTCTGTGATCTCTACCGACTCTGTGATCTCTACCGACTCTGTGATGTCTACTGTGATCTCTACTGACTCTGTGATCTCTACTGACTCTGTGATGTCTACTGTGATCTCTACTGACTCTGTGATCTCTACTGTGATCTCTACTGACTCTGTGATCTCTACTGTGATCTCTACTGACTCTGTGATCTCTACCGACTCTGTGATCTCTACTGTGATCTCTACTGACTCTGTGATCTCTACTGACTCTGTGATCTCTACTGACTGTGATCTCTACTGACTCTGTGATCTCTACCGACTGTGATGTCTACTGTGATCTCTACTGACTCTGTGATCTCTACCGACTCTGTGATCTCTACCGACTCTGTGATGTCTACTGTGAGCTCTACTGACTCTGATCTCTACTGACTCTGTGATCTCTACTGACTCTGTGATCTCTACCGACTCTGTGATCTCTACCAATTCTGTGATCTCTACCGACTCTGTGATCTCTACCGACTCTGTGATCTCTACCGACTCTGTGATGTCTACCAACTTTGTGATGTCTACTGTGATCTCTACTGACTCTGTGATCTCTACTGACTCTGTGATCTCTACCGACTTTGTGATCTCAACCGACTCTGTGATCTCTACTGTGATCTCTACTGACTCTGTGATCTCTACTGACTCTCTCCATGATCTCTACCTTTTTTTGTTTTTTTTTTTACATGGTCTGAAGGTCAGTAAAATATCAGCACAATCATATATCTTAAATGATATATTAACACAGAGAAACAAATGAGGTGAAACTTCAACGCTACTTCAGATGCGCCAATGAAATGGAGAGATCAGACAGCATGCTCACATTACAAGATATATGGCTGCATATATAAGACTTTGTGAATGCTCAGAGAGGCATGGCACCTGGAAGCGTCCTCTGTGTGAGCAAGACTGAATATCTGATGGCGTCTCTCTGTCCTCCCTCATTCCCTGACCATGGAAGTTCCCATCTGTCCAGAGAAACGACAGAGAACAGGAAGACACGAGGACAAGTCCAACACAATCAGACAACATAGAAAAACCACACAAGCACAAGAAGTCCGAGACACAACGAAGGGATTTATGTCAAATCCCACAGATAAGACACAGACAACAAACAGGAATATTGTGTTAATAACTGAACCACAGCGCGCACGCACGCACGCACGCACGCACACACACACACACACACACTTTTGGCACTGGCTAGCAATCTACCATGCATATGAGAGTTACATTGCTCAGTGTAAGTACAACAAACTGGTATGGTATTTATAAAGGCAGAAATATGTCCATGTGAGTGGAGCTCATATAGTATGCAGTGCTGAGAAGAATTATGGTGCAGTGGGGGTGAAACACAGTCTGAATACAGAGTGAACTGTTGTATGTGGTGCAGATTAAGCAATACAAGTAATGGATATTAAGATAAAAACTCCAGCCCACCCCACACATACACACACACACACACACACACACACGTATACACTTACAGTATCACATGGCACTGGATATGGTGTGTGATGTGTATGAACATTACAGTCCTAGAGTGAATGTGCTGAATTTGCTATACATCCATACGATAAGTAGACTGCTGCACTAATCAGACACATGCGGCAGTAATTAATACAGGTTGACATCGACATACGTATGCATTGTGAACAGGGTGTTGTGATATAAATGATATGTTGATGTATATTAGAATACTCACAACAAACAAGCATTTGGCTCTATTGCATAATAATGATCCTAAATTGTATATAGGCATGCAAGTAATATTAAAAAAGAAAGGTTCCCAATGCCTACCCAGGCGGCAAAGAACAGGATGTTATCTAGAGCTCTGATTATGTACTTTTGAGTTATTATTCACATACCATATGACTGTGGGAGGTCTCTGAAAGCATGAGTTCACAATATGGATATCTCAGTCACTGCTGTAACATGGTCGCCCATGACAGACCTGTCACTGCTGTTAACATGGCTGCCTGTGACAGACCTGTCACTGCAGTGATATAGCTGCCAATGACAGACCTGTCACTGCAGTGATATAGCTGCCAATGGCAGACCTGTCAATGCAGTGATATAGCTGCCAATGGCAGACCTGTCACTGCAGTGATATAGCTGCCAATGACAAACCTGTCACTGCAGTGATATAGCTGCCAATGACAGATGTGTCACTAGTGTGATATAGCTACTGATGGCAGACCTGTCACTAGTGGGACATTGCTACCGATGACAGAGCTGTCACTGCTGTAAAATAGCTTCTAAACTCAGACCTGTCACTGCTGTGAAACAGCTACTAAACACAGACCTGTCACTGCTGTAAAATGATTTATCTTTTGCTGGAGCGCACTTTGAAAAGCATTCTAACAAGCAGGGATGTCTGGTGAGATACTTCAGCCCTGTTTCAGAGAACTGAGGACACGTAAACACCTAAATGCCCCACCATGGGATATATGGGATAATCTCACCATGGGTACATACAGCATACTCTCAAACAGCATCCTTACAGAACACATGATGCTTGTATGGGAGAAACCTAGAAGAAGATGAACCTAGAAGACGCCTCAATGCCCATTGGAAATCTTATGGGGTGGCCATGCTCATGGCAGAACGGGCCCTGTGCCTTCATCCTGTGACAGCTCCTGTGCTGTGTTCCACCAGAACCACGAGAGCCTGGGAAGGCCACACCTCTTCCTGAAGAAGTGCATGTAGGTTACTGGAAGGCCACACCTCTTCCTGAAGTGCATGTAGGTTAATGGAAGGCCACGCCTCTAACATGGAGCAGTGTGCATGTCCACAGATGAGATGATCACGTACAGAAGATAAACTCTCCAAGAAGAGTCAGTGCTCTCGTTTGTGGAAGACATGGGGTCATCAGCAGAACCTTCTGGTCAGGAAATGTCTTCATGCATGAACGAGGTTAGTTCTATTAAACAGTCCTCATTTATGCATGAGGTCTGGAGATGAGCTGGAGCGGGTGCCGTTTCTTCTTGTGCTGCCGGGGGGAGTTTTATTTATGTAGGTGTCAACAGGGCTTGGTGGCCAAGTGAAAGCTCATCTTTTAAAGCCTGCTAACCTGGGGGGGTGGGGGGGGGGGGGGGGGTTGCTGCATCATGCACCAAAGAAGCAGAGCCAGAGTGCTGTGATGAGACCAGGACGAGTTCAGGATGCCACAAGGGTGCAGATAGGAGGTCTCCCTCTCCTCAGCAGCCCAGGGGAGGTGCGTCTGTGGGCTGGGCGCTTCCTTTGAGGCAGAGCAGAAAACAGCTGGCTTGCCTGACATCAAAAGCTTTGACCTGCTTCTTACGGGCGGCTCAAAGGTGCCTTTAGGACCCCTGGGATGTGGCGGAGGTGCATTTTCCGTCTGTCGGTTTTCCACCAGACTCAGCAATGGCCTCAGTGTGGTGGCAGTGGGAATGAGAATAAGAGGCTTCCCATGAATCAGGTTTCCTCTCCCAGGGCTGGATGGAATGATGGGATGAAGTGAGAGAGATGGAATTTAGAGTCCTGGTGTACCGGACTGGGATTGTAGATCATTCCATTTCAGCAGGCAGGACGGGAATATGTAGCTGAAGGCTCTACGATGATCTGCGACGGGGAAACAAGGTCTTCCGTATCATGGATGTCAAGCTTCGAATAGTCTTGACAGGAACTCAGGGTGAAAAGGGGTTTTCTTAGCAGCACTTCAATTCAGCCACACATTCATTCCAGCACTACAGGAAGTAACATGAGAGGGAAACCACTTGTCCTCACAGAGATGGTACTCGGTGCCAGGATTTCTTTGAGGCAGGCCACTCGGTGCCAGGATTTCTTTGAGGCAGGCCACTCGGTGCCAAGTCTAGTCGCTTTCTTCCAAACCTCAAAGCGAAGAGCAATTTGTGTTTTGATGAAGAAGCACTGAACAATAAAGGCTGTTTCTTTTCAGATCTATTCTATTCTGAAGGGCAGAGTCTGGCTAGCCAGTTCCATGATGATCACTTGAGCACCATCAACCCTCATTCACAAGACGCACAGAGATGAAAGAATCGCACGTCAGCAGGAAGTTTAACAGTATCGACAACAGTATCAACTTGGCAAACACATATCCCCATTCACCAAGGTGTTGAAGCAAGAATGCAAATTCCCTAGCCTCGAAAACGTAGCTAAGAGGGAGAGAGCAGGCTAGCGCGCGCGGAGAGCTAGCAGCCAAGCAGGGCTAGCTCACTTTGACGCAGCAGCTAGGCGGAGGACCCGTTGTTCTTATACACACAAGGTAACGTGAGAAGGTTCTGCTGTTCAGTTTAGACGTCGCAGCGAGGAGGGAGAGAAACACGAGAGGAAGCCACAGCTCTACGCTTGGCAATGACGTCCTGTCAGGATTGGTCGGTTAGCGGCGAGGACAGAAGGCTGTTCTGTCTGAGCCTGAGAAGCAGTGCTGTAAGAAGCTTTTCTAGGGGTGCCGCAGCACTAGTTAACGAGGCTCCATGTTACAACAGTGACAGCTCTGACATGGGCTATTGGCGCTCCCATAGTCGGCCATGCCTGAGGCATTCCTACAGTGAGAAACCAAACCGATGTTTGAATGAGAGCAACAAAAAATATAAACATGTCAGAGGAACCTGGATTAAACTATACAGCTTTGACAGTGTTCACATGAAGCTCGTTTACATGAAGTTCACGTTTACTGATTAAATGGACCGGACAAAACAAACTGCCTGTTTTTTTTTTTTTTTTTTAAGAAACTTCATCACAGGTGCAAATTTTATACCATCTGGCCCATGTGGTTAGCCCAGTGGGTGGGTGTCCTGTTCAGACACTGTGGTTATCCCAGTGGGTGGGTGTCCTGTTCAGTCACTGTGGTTACCCCAGTGGGTGGGTGTCCTGTTCAGATACTGTGGTTAGCCCACTGGGTGGGTGTTCTGTTCAGACACTGTGCTGTGGGTCAGAGCGTCACTGGCCCTGTGGAACGGGAAGCCCAACTGTGCAGGCGGGTGAGGGGCAGTTAGGCGGTGGACTTTACTGCACTGCGGTTTAAGCAGGTGCTCACATCCACGGTCTCCATCACACTGCCTTACTCTCTCCTCCCCTTTCCCACCACTGTTCTTAGCCCTGGGTAACTCATGCAAACACATTAAAAGAAGCTACAACAAAGGCCATGTATAGCAACTTAAAACCAACCAATGCTCAAAGGTTAAACATATAATTTTACGATAATGTAGTGGTATTAAAAAGATGACAGCCACATCACAACGAAAACTACTATTAGGATTAATAACGGATTATTAAAACTAACAGTACTTTTTTTAGAACAAAACCTATCTAGCAAGGTAAGGGTCAGCTACATGTGCAGCAATACGTGTAATTTACACATTCATGTCAAAGCCTGACCCAGCCACACCCCTCACTCGCTCTCTCTCTCTCTCTCTGTGCAGACGCTACCTTGCTGAACTCGAGGCTTCTTGAACAAGCCGGCGGAGTGGCGTAGTTTGCACGCCCAGCTTTTGAATTTGCGAGTCCAGGATTTCTTGCTAACGGGATTTCTGATACTAGGACATGTCAGGTGTAGGCCAAAATATCCACCTCCTGCACTGTGGTGCTGCTGGTGCTGTCCGGCCTGCAGGGGGACGGGCGGCTGGGGGGGAGGAGCCCACGCGACGTCTCCATGGATACTGCTTTCAGAGGGGGAGAGAGCAGCCTGATTGGCCGAGGGGGTGGGGGGGGGGGGGGGGGGGCGTGGAGATGTATTAGAAATAAAGTGTTGGGGAAACAACACATGCGCAGGCAGTAACGATTTAACTAGTTAGTAACGTTAGTAACAACAGTAATAGGCATATAGTGATTCAAATGATGCATTTAGCAGAATTACAGCATTAGAATATGGAATGTGTTGTTGAGCATCAGTGGCGTTGGTGTGACACCAAGCACACAAAACCAGCCCATGCAGGTTTTGTGGGCCTGACTTACGAGGACTGCAGGTTCACCGGGTGGAGACAGGGGTCCAGGCGCAGGATCCGGTGGTGGGGACAGCAGGGAAGACGGAGGAGAGGCGGAGGAGAAGGACGAAGCAGGTTGGTGCTCTACAGCAGCAGAAGGAGGAGGTAGAGTGGGCTGGGTCTTGGTTTCATCCCCCGTTCCCTTTTCCTCTCTGTCTGGAGAGGTAGAAGAGGAGCGAGGAGTGGTGGAGGTGGTGCAGGAGGAGGAGTGGGGAGAGGTGTCCGAGGAGGAGACGGGAGGGGGTGGGAAGGCAGAGACAGGCGTTGGTTGGGATTCAGACGACTCGTCTCCCTCAGCAGAAGCAGGCATCGTGGTGGAGGCAGAGGTGGAGGCAAGGGTTTGAGCAGGGGCGGTAGTGGAATTGCCCAGCCCGGCTCCACCTGCGTTGTGCTCCTGGTACAACAGCGTCCGTAGCTTCTCGTCCAGTGTCTTTATGCGGTTGTCCACAAACTCGATTTTTGGCGGGCCCTCACTGTCCGACTCGGCCACGGAAGAGGGCTGGGCAGGGGAGGGCGTGAGGATGTGAGCCAGGGCGGGCGGGGGCGCCTCCGGGAGCGGGAGAGGGGGCAGCGAGGAATCGGTCAAGGTTTGGGGAGGAGCAGACTGGCTGAAGGTGTCCTCTGAAACACCTCCCTCACCAGTGGAGAGCTCAGATTCAGACTGCTGGAAAGACGGCTGCTTCTGCACAGGTGGACCGGCGGACTGGGGACCATCCTGCTGCAGAGTCCGGGGCCCCACAGGCTCAGCAGGCGCTTGGTGTGGGGCCACAGGTGGAGGTTCTTGTGTTTGGAGGCCTTGCTGAGGCTGCATGGCCGGTGACGCTTCCTGCTGCACTTGCTCCTGTGCGGGAAGCGTCTGCGTTTGCGTTTGCGTCTGCGTGGTCTCCAGGCCGTGCTGCTGCTGTGCGGCAGTGGGCGGGCAGAGCGGCTGTGGTTGAGGTTCCGGCTGCGTCTGCTGTTGCAGGATCTGCTGAAGTACCGACTGTTGGACCGGATGCGGTTCCGGTGCTGGATGCTGGGCTTGACAGGCCGCATACTGTGGGCTAAGCTCTGGGACTGAAGGAGCATGGACACCAGGCTGGGTCAGAACCTGGGGCTCCGCGGGCTGTAGGAGGGTTAGTGGCTCGGGCTGGCTAGGTTGAAGCTGTGCTTGGTGAGTTAGCTGATTGACTGTCTGCTGCTGTTGTAGAAGCTGCTGCTGAGTCAGAACCTGATGGATGCTGGCCACCACCAACTGGGTTGCCTGAGCCTCTGAGAGTTGCAGTGGGAGACTTTGCTGGAGAACCTCTGTATTCTGCACTGTTACTGGGGCTTGAGGCATCTGCTGCTGAATATGGTCACCATGACTTATCATGGAACCAGAAGGTCCAGAGATGGGCTGCTGACTCTCAGGCAAGTCACAAACCATAGCAGAAGCATCTCCAGGGCACAGGCCAACACCAGAGCAGGTCGTAGAGTCAGGCTCAGCCTCAGCAACAGCAGGGCTGGAGGCCAGGTTGGACACTGGAGCTTGAACGGTTGCAGCTGATACTTTGCCAGGAGCTGGCTGTGTGATGGCCGTTAGGTCTGGAGGTGCAGGAGATGCAGCGGGTGTAGGCATGTGGAGAGCTGATGGGGCGCAGCCGGCAGAGTCAGAGGTGTTGGTGTTAGGGATGGAGTCAGGGGTGGAGGACACCGAAAGCGAGGAGCACGGAGGAGTTATGAGTCCAGACAGGACGTCTGACCACTGTGAACCATCATGGTCTGAAGCTACAGTAGGTATAGAGTAAAGGTCATTCTTTAAAATGTGAGTGAATTACTAATATTGAAAACTGATGTTATGTTAAGTAAAACCATGATGACAGAGTGTTTGGTCATAGGTGGTCAGAACTGGTTAAATCAGTGAGAATTCCAGGCCGGTGTGGGTGTAGAGTACCTCTCTCAGTTTCAGTGGTCTTGGAGTCCAGGCTCTCGTCTGGACTGGTGGCTCCTTGGTTGGAATGGGAATCCCGATGTCGGATAGTCTGGTTGATGAAAAATCGCCAACGACCCACTGGAGAAGACTGAGGGGCAGAGTCTACTAATGAAGAGAGGAACCAGAGTTACGTTCTATCAGGCCATGTTTCAATATGGAGAACCTCTTTATTAACATCTGCAGCCAAGGAGCAAAGATGACTTGTCTTAATTAAATAATTAGACTCATAGGATTCATAAAATGAAGGTAAAACAAGATTCTCACTTGAACTTGACGGAGTGCCCACGTGTAGCTGCTCAAAAGACCCAGTCTGAGAACGAAAGAAAACACACCAAGAAGAGGACCGTTAAAAGATTTGAGGGTGGAGAGGTCTTCCCACGTCTTGTGTAGGTTGCCGATAGCAGCGTTATATGTAGATATGTCCAAAGAATTCATGAACAGAAGATTTAAACAATGAATAAGCAATTCATTTTACCAAGGAATAGGATGGCAACACAGTGGCGTTCACGCAAAAACATTTCAAAAACAGGAAACAGGAAAACAGTCCAACCACTGAATAATAATGAAAGAAAATAACATTAAATAATGTACTAGTGTAATTTCAGAGTATATTGTATAAAACAAATGGAAAATTTATGGCAGAATTCCGAATGTATGGACCAATATGATGTCATAGAGGGTGATGATGCAGACCTGTGACTGAGTGCTCAGGATCTCCTGGGCTTTCTGCACAATAGCCCTCAGGTCTTCTACAAACTTCTCTTTCTCTGACTCAAGAACAAAATCCTCTTCCACCTACACAAGAATATTGAGAATATTGAGATATATTCTTTGGTACTTTGTTTGGTACTTTGGTAGTTTGTTTTTCATAATTTAAATGTAGGCAATGAACCAAAACACTACATAAATACAAAAAAAAATATCAACTGTGTTAAATTTTCAATTAAAATAGAAAGAATTGTCTGCCTTTCTCACCATGTAATCGGCTATGTCCTCGGGTGCATCTCCCTCGGTGTCAAATTTGAAAGTGACCATCTTGTTACTGTGTGTTTCAAGCTGGCACTCCACCATGTTGTCACCTGTGTTTGATACCTAGAAAAGCCATAAATTAGCCTCAAGTCTCTTAAAGGATTTACTGAACATTTTATTTCTCCCAAAGCTTCCAGCTGTGGTTGTTGAATGTACTGCAAAAGCCCAATCCAGTTCTGAGGTAAAAACCTACCTGCAGCATGCTTAGCTGAAAATGAGCAGCTCTCTCGGAGCGATTGCAGGATGCTCTTCTCTGAGGCTTCGCTCTCTCCGGTTTGCCGTTGAGTGACTGGGCTTCCTCTCCATTGGCTGGAGCAGAGCTGCGAGCAGTTGTTTACAATCATATCAGAACTGTACACGACATATTTGACATTATGTCAAAGCAAACATTCACTGTCCTGAATCATAGGTGGTGAAGTGTTTTCATACGTACCCAGACACAGAAGGGCGATGTGCACACTGCTTTAGGCTCTCCTGTTCATTTAGATCAAGACATAAAACAACATATATACAGAAACCACTAAATGCCAACAGAAAATACAACAAAATACAAAGCAAAAGTAATCTACATTTTTAAAGAAACAATGGAACTATGGGAAATATATAAATAATGTAAGAAAAGTGTAAGTACATGTAAGTACTTTTTTTTAAGTTTGATTTTGTGGGTATTAATATTTAGCATAGATCTATTAACACAAAGTAATACAAAGCATACTACATTGAATTAGAGTGGGTTATTAATTAATCTTTTGGCCCACACAGAAGTATGGGGTGTTTTTATACCTGCAGAATGCCCAGCAATGCAGTATCACAGTCTGGCAGGTAGGTCGGCGCTAGAGTAGGGCCATTAGAGCCGAGGGGCTGTGAAGCATGGATTGGGGCAGGGGAGGTAAGAACCATATCAGCTTGTCCAGCCTGGATTAACTGTGCCTCAGCAGAGGCAGAGAGCTCTGATGCTGGAGGTTTAGCCTGGAGGCCTGATATCGTTGTAGATGGTTGGAGGAAAGTATGAGATGGGCTGGAGGGTAAATGTGGGGGCTGCAATGCACCCTGGGAGTAAGATGGCTTCACTAATGTGTCCGGGGTCTCAGTGTGTGTCTGAGTGTGTATGTTCGTCTGTGTTTGGACTTGTGTTTGGGTGTGGGTATGTGTTTGTGCCTGTGTGCTTGTCTGGGTGTGGGTGTGGGCAGGGATAGCTGGCTGAGACTGGTGTTGTGGAGAGGATGGTACACCTGCTGCGTCCTGACCGTACAGAGGCGCGGTCTGACCTTGCGTCTGAAGCATCTGGCCTGATGGGATATGTGCAGGAGCCACAGGCTGCAGGGTAGATCCTAGCTGAGATGGCTGGTCATTTAGATCTCGTGCCACTGCTGTTTGCTGTGGTAGTGAAACTTGCTTCACAGATGACAACACTGGTTGGGCCTGGAGCTGCTGAGTGTGGTGAACTGGTTGCATGTGCTGTTCATAGTGCTGAGGAACGTGAGGGGGC
The DNA here is from genome assembly GCF_052324685.1 of Brachyhypopomus gauderio. NCBI lineage: Eukaryota > Metazoa > Chordata > Actinopteri > Gymnotiformes > Hypopomidae > Brachyhypopomus > Brachyhypopomus gauderio. Next base: position 6,417,336 of record NC_135231.1, on the reverse strand, counting down.
ACAGTCTGCACGACGGTCTGCACGACGGTCTGCACAACCGGCGGATGCTGCGCCTGTAGGATCGTCTGACTTTGAGCCTGAACTTGACTTTGAGTCTGGTCCTGATGTTGCGAGCACTGCTGTGTTGTCATGGTAGCGGTCGCCGGGGACGCCGCAGCGGTACTCCCCCCCGTCACCGGGGACAACACGGTTTGGTGGTAATGTTGTGCTGGAAGTTGCTGCTGTTGTATAGCCTTGGTAAGGTCCAGATGGACTGGCTGGAGGATCTGCTGACCTATTTGGGAAGCTTGAGCAAATTGAACTCCAGGCTGCATTTGGGCCGATGGAGGTACTGCTGGGACTTGACAAAGAGCAGGAGCTACAGTTTGAGGTGGCAGGGTTTGAGATGGGTAAGTCTGTCCCTGTAGGAGAATCTGAGCCTCCGTCTGAGTCTGGATATAAGGTTGTGTGTGTAGCGACTGAGCTGCGGTGTGACTTTGTAATGGAGCACTGGAGATTTGCTGGGTTCCTTGAGGAATCTGAAACTGTGTGGGTTGAGTCTGACTCGGCATTAAAACCACTGGTTGTGGTACTTGACCATGGATTTGAGGAACAGCTTCACCTTGACTCTGATGTTGTATTTGCCCTTGTGGTTCAGTTTGTGCTGGGACTGGTATAAATTGCTGATTGTGTCCAGGGTGTTGTATCTGATTTGGAATATTGGCGCTAACCATTTGTGATGCTACTTGACCAACAACTGGGACTTGAGATTCCACAATAGAAGATCTATGTTGCTGTTGTGACGGAGCAACTTGCTGCTGTGTAAATACTTGTTTCTGTTCTATTTGGTGATGCGTAAGACTATCGTGCGATTGAAGGGGCGTGGTGTTAATCTGCGGAGGGACACACTGAGGCATCTGACCCATTTGCTGAACCTTCTCAGGGTGTTGGTTGAGGACGGCTTGTTGGTCCACCTGTTGTTGCTGTTGTAGCAACAATGCCTGCTGGTGCAGCGTCTGGAGCTCCTGCTGTTGCTGCAGTAACGCCTGCTTTCCATTGTGATGTCGCCCGAGTTCCGCTTGTTGGTCCAATTGTTGATGCTGCTGTTGCTGTAGCAACAACGTTTGCTGTTGTAGCTGCTGCTGCTCTTGCTGCTGGAGCGCAGCCTGCTGTTGGTGCAGCTCGAGCTGCTGTTGGTGTTGTAGCAGAGCCCGCTGCTGCATCTGCTGCTCTCTCTGCTGTTGGAGCGACGCCTGTTGCGAACGATCGGCCGGCGGCTGGAACTCCTGCAGCTCCGCCTGTTGGGGAGCTGGCTGTTGCGTGGGCGGTTGCTTTTGCTCCACCTGTCGCTGCAACTGGTGGTGCTGTTGGTGAAGCATGGCTTGCTGCTGCTGCAGAAGAGCCTGCGTTTGCTGCACTGGCGGTTGGTGTTGAAACGGCACTGGCTGCTGTTCGAACTGCTGTTGCTGCAAAAGCGCTTGTTGCTGCTCTAACTGTTGCTGCCGCTGTAGTGTTTGTTGCTGTTGCTCCATCTGATGCTGCGCTACAGCGTTTTGCTGTTGCTGTTGTAAGTAGATTTGCTGCTGACTCTGTTGCTCCACCTGCTGCTGAATTATAAGCGCCGCTTGTTGCTCGGCGAGTTGTAGCGGCTGAGAGGCCGACTGTAGCACTGCTGCGCGTTGTAACGCAGTCTGCTCCTGTGACTCGGCCTGTTGCGACACATACACCTGTTGGTGTTGTTGCAAGAGCAACTGGGGATTTTGCTGTTGCTGTTCCGTTAAGGATTGCTGCAACGGCGCCTGCTGCTGGCCCGGCTGTCGGATGACGGGTTGCTGGGTCTGGGCCGGTCCTGCGGGTTGCTGTGTGTACACCTGTTGCTGTGTTTCTATTAGCTGGGGGCGAGTCAGAGCCTGTGGTTGTTGCTGTGGGAGATATGGACGTGGAGGTACGTTTGAATGATGCTCCTGCTCTCGCAAAACCACTTGTGGTTGCTCAATCTGGTGGGATTGCATTCCAGGCGCGGGAGGCTGCTGCAGTGAGATACTCTGCTGAATTGGGTCCATCTGTGGAAATAAAACTGCCTGGGCTTGTGGTTTTACATTTGCCTGTTGTGATGGTGCGGAGAGCTGCTGTATTAATGTAGTCTGCAGGTCTAATACTATCTGTTGTTGTGGCTGAATTGTAGTTGGTTGGGGCACAATTTCTGGCTGTTGCACAGGTGCGTTTGGTTGTGTCTGTTGTGCTTGAAGCATCATACTCCCTTGTGAGGAACCTACAGGATCTCCAGCAGGCATGGGTGCAGCCAGGGCATGGAGGGGTGTCTGGGATGAAATGGAGGGGACGTATGACTGGGACTGTATCTGAGAGGCAGTTACTGCCTCCCCCGCCTGAAGTAATGGCATTTGTGAATCTGAGGGATATTGTGTGTTGAGCGACTAGATATGTGTGAGGATGGGATTGGAATGAGATATCAGTGTTGAAAAGGAAAGATTGGGGAGAAAAGAGAGCAAGAGTAGGCATTAGTGGGGAGCTCATTAATCACACAAGTTAATGAATCACAGGATCTATCTATCTATCTATCTATCTATCTATCTATCTATCTATCTATCTATCTATCTATCTATCTATCTATCTATCTATCTATCTATCTATCTATCTATCTATCTATCTATCTATCTATCTATCTATCTATCTATCTATCTATCAAATAATGTAAAGTACATTTAATGACTATTTCCTAAAGTGAGGAAATTTCAATTAGTAATTGTTGAATGACCACACTGCACCACACAGTGTTAAGGCTGCAGTATACGTTTTGCTAATTGATATCGTAACTTTGGCCTCTGCCATACATACTGCAGCAGGCTGTGAAGTGCAAATTAAGGGTCAAACAAGTTAGACGTGTGCCGACAGAATCTTGATTAGTTTCAGACGTTCCAAAACAAGAGTGCTGTAGGTGCTTTGATGAATCAGCAAATTCACATGGTTTAACACACATAAAAATGTTTTAGTGAGAGTAATAAAGGCCATTTTTGTATGGTTTTCACTATGGGCTAACCTATACCAGCCTGGCCCTTCTCAGCATTCTAAAGAAGGATTAAAAAGGTTCAAAGATGGGATCATAGGGTTAGTAGATGAACATTAGACTGCTGCTTAATGCTTCAGCACCACAGTGGCACATTCATGTTAGTGGGAACAGACTAGTTAGATTGGAGAATGAAAGGCCAACATGCAGAACTCCGAAGGTCACAGTACCGACTGCAAAACTGCTCTGGCCTTTTATACACACAGAGGGAAAACTGCTCTGGCCTTTTATACACACAGAGGGAAAACTATCATTCATTAAGGATTGACAGGCAGACAGACAGAAAGGCAGACAGACAGACAGACAGACAGAGAGAAAGATAGTCAGATATATATATATAGAGACAGACAGATAGATAGGACAAAGGAAAACGGACAACTGGATAAAAGGAAGCTGGACACAGGGGACACATTCACCTGAGAACACTGCTGTGCTACACCAAACCCCATCTGTGTTGCCATAGCGACCGGCTGAAGGAAAGCCTGTACCACAGGGGTGTTAGGAGCCGTGCCACCACTCTGGCCAATAGGCACGTTTGGAACCCCGCCGCTCTGACCAGTAGGAAGCATCGGAGGATGAGATGCAACCCCTGCACTCTGCCCTATCTAATAAATAAAGAAAAAATGCTTATCTGCTGTGTGTATTCCATCAGCAAGAGCCTCTTTTTCTAGATTCATCACCTAATTTTAAGTCAGATTTCCCACTGTCAGAGTGGTGGTTTCTGAGCACCCATGTTAGCGCATAAGAAATAAATGCACATACTCATACTCTGTAGGACTGCGAGGCCTGCAGTAACAGTGGTTAGATGGTAGTACGTACTGAAGTTCCTGCGGGGTAGCTGGTCTGCGCATGAGCAGACGTCTTCCCTGGTTCTGCTGTTCGGGCGTAGGCTTGGCCCGGGACACTCACGAATGCTTCTCCACTTCCCACATCTGAAACTGTGGAAGGATCGCACTCATCACCACCATTTACACACCCATCTCAAAACTGTTTCTGCATCTAGTTACAAAAGACACACTGGGAGTAAGAACTTTGTTCATCTCTGCCTGATGTGGTGTAAGTTCTACACTGGTGGGCGTGTGGGTGTTACCTGTGTGGCCCACTGCAGCGCTGATCTGGTGGTGAGCATGCAGGTCCACCTCTGTGGGCTGTTCTGATTCGCCCTGCCCTGTGGTCGCTGCTGCTGGGACCGTGGTGGGAGTGGGGCCAGGGGCAACTGGTGGGGCAGCTGCAGCCCCCACGGAGGGGGGCGTGGCATTGAGGGAGGGGCCAGAGGGGTGCGTGGCATTGAGGGAGGGGCCAGAGGGGTGCGTGGCATTAAGGGAGGGGCCAGAAGGGTGCGTGGCATTAAGGGAGGGGCCAGAGGGGTGCGTGGCATTAAGGGAGGGGCCAGAAGGGTGCGTGGCATTGAGGGAGGGGCCAGAGGGGTGCGTGGCATTAAGGGAGGGGCCAGAAGGGTGCGTGGCATTAAGGGAGGGGCCAGAGGGGTGCGTGGCATTAAGGGAGGGGCCAGAGGGGTGCGTGGCATTGAGGGAGGGGCCAGAGGGGTGCGTGGCATTGAGGGAGGGGCCAGAGGGGTGCGTGGCATTAAGGGAGGGGCCAGAGGGGTGCGTGGCATTGAGGGAGGGGCCAGAGGGGGGTGCGGTGGTGAGGGAGGGGCCAGAGGGGTGCGTGGCATTGAGGGAGGGGCCAGAGGGGGGTGCGGTGGTGAGGGAGGGGCCAGAGGGGGGCGTGGCATTGAGGGAGGGGCCAGAGGGGGGCGCGGTGGTGAGAGAAGTCAAGACGGAGGAGTCCTGCCGTTCCTGCACACCGTGCTGCTGCTTCCGCCTCTCACGGGACTTCTTGATCTGAGCCACCCTGTCTCGGATGGACTTCCCCACCACCTTCGCATCGCTCTCATGGAAAAATCCTGACTTCACCTGGAGAGCACGCAGATGAAGAGATGATGATGGGGGGGGAGGATTGAGAAAGATAAAAAAATTAATTTCACCGACACACTACATACAATTAGTGCAAGACGAACTAATCCAGAGCACTGCACGACGAGTAACTGCTATCGCAGGAAGAAGGACCGAAGCGTCCACTGCAGCTGAGGCGGTTTACGACCTACTTACTCACAAACGGCTGAAAATGTATCTTCGCCGAACAAATTAGGTCAAAGTGTAGCAATATAAACTCAGCAAACAGTGAGTAGGACAGTAACAGAGCAAGAATGTCCTACAGGACATTTACAGGTTGATTGTAAACCAGTCGCAATAAATGTCAGTCCTGCCGGTTTTACCTCACATGCACCCTCTGTCCCCTCAGCCCCGCCTCCATCTCTCGGGCCTCCGCCCCTCCTCCCTCCACCCCTCTCACCATCTCCAACGCCACCTCCTCGGCGCTGTCGTTCTCCAGGTCATAGCTGAACTCGATGGCCTCGTTGTCCTTGTGTTTGCCCTTCAGCTTCTTGGGTTCCTCCACCCAGATGCGCAGGGCCAGGCAGTCCTGGCAGCCCGTGTCCTCCTCCGCCAGCTCCACCCGCACCCCCGTGTCCTCCCCGAAGAAGGCGTGGTTCAGCAGATCCTTAATGGAGAGCCTGAGGAAGAGTGGGGGTGGGGGGGGGGGGGAGCAAATGAAAAGGACGACTGGCGCTCGGGGAGTCCCCCGTCGGGGAGGCCTGAAGGTCACGGATAGGTCAGAGGTCAGAGGTTGCGCTCACCGCTCGCCCCTGTTCTGTCGGATGCAGCCTTCAATTATCTCCTTGATTTCTGGGTCGTTGACTTTGTCGAAACTGGCTGGTTTGATCCCCTGCAGCAGAGAAACATGTTATTACCAAAGTTCTTCAAAGCTCTTCATTCAATGTCCCATTACACAAACACTGTTATGGTCTATATTATTATACTAGCAGATACAGTGTAATATATGAACAATGAGCATCAACACAGTGATACTCTGCACTTACTCTCTACTTATCAATACTGTTTTCCATTACTCATGTACACAGCATCAGCGCTTTTGCCATTAATACTCCGCATATTACACTCTACATACCGGTATACTCGTATGCTTCAACAGTGCTTGTGTAACGCAACGTTTTACCAGATCTGCTGCTGTTCTGATTGATTGGATGTATTGATCGTTGCCCATAAGCCTTACACTGGTCACTTTGCGATAGATCTGCGCTGCGTTCTGGCACTCGGAGTACGGGTACTCGGACGTGGCCATCTCCAGCATGCACATGCCGAAGGCGTAGACGTCCACGGACTCGTCGTAGTGCTCCTCGTACATCTCCGGAGCCATGAACTCAGGGGTACCTGCACACAGCAGTGGGTCTAAGTGGCACCAGCCAGAGCCTGCAGTCTATCTGCAGTCAACAATCGAATAATATTCTGATACAATATTCATAACAATATTAAAATACAATATTCATTATACTAAAAAAATATGTACATCCCCCATCAAGATGAAAGACACTGGATATGACGTGGATATGAAGACACGACGGTCCAGTACAAAGGGTCCAAGAGCATTGTGGGATTGGCACATTACCACTAATGATTAGGTGCTAATGTGAGAAAGCTAGATGACAACCTTCAGTGGGCTTTTGGGTTAGAAAGAATGCAATCATCATCATCATCATCAACTACAACAACACGTATGATGTGCTTGAGCGCGGACGCACCGATGACACTCTTGGCGAAGGATGTCCTCATGAGCGTGGCCAGGCCCAGGTCCCCAATCTTCACAGAACCCGTGGGGCCCGTGATGAAGATGTTGTCACACTTGAGGTCGCGGTGCACTATGGGCGGCGTGCGCGTGTGCAGGAAGTGCAGGCCCTTCAGGATCTGCCGGCACCAGCTACGCAGAACTTTGGGCTTCATCACCTTGAAGCGCTTCAGGTAGCTGAAGGACACAGACAGCAGAACCGTCATAATCTGAGTAGCTGCGTCATTTCTCCTTCTCATAAGGAAACGTAGCTAGCAAGGGCTAGTTAGGGAGTTAGCCACATGGACTTATGCTAAGCGGTCACTACCACTACCAACTGGACTACATGAATGCTTAGTGATTCCAGCTTAGCTCTGGTACTGTAGGCTCTGGGGTATAAATAACCTGCAGCTCTGAAACTACTCAAAAGACAAAAGAGAGAAGACAGGAGGGCTGCTGACGTTTTGAGCGTCCCTGAGGTCATGAGCTCGGTGACCAGGACGATGCACTTCTTCCCTCGTAGAACAGACTCCCAGGAGTCGTAGAAACGCACGATGTTGGGGTGCTGCAAGCCCTTCAACATCTCCGCCTCCTCACGGAAACGCTGCTGCTCTGCCTTGGTTAGCTTCCGGTCCTGCAGGACACACACACACACACACACACACACACACACACACACACACACATATTGTGGTCATAATCAGAAAAGATGGCTAAAACCAACCCTACACCCCCCCCCCCCCCCCCCAAAAGCCAAAACAACATCAACAAACAGCACTCAAGAGAATTAAGAGACAGCTACACTTCTACAGCTGAAGAGACGGATATTTCCCAGGGTAGACCAGAGGAAGCTCTGCTGAAAGGCTTTGGCCCACAGTTTTCCTCTCATCCATCGTCCTGCGTCTTCTGTTCCACCAAATCAATCATACTAATGAATCATAAATACCACTCAGTTCTCTTGTGATTTAATGTCAGAATTATTTAAAGAATGACTGCAGAACACAAACGAACGACTAAAAGCTTGTGCATTATTAATTAAGAGCTCACGGTGCAGTTTCAGGGCAGGGGCCGCCAGCCACAGTGTGAAACTGAATTTACATTTTTAAAAATGGGCTGGCAAAGAAGAATTATCTTCACTTTAGAGAATTATCTTCACTTCTCATCCTCTGGCACTGGGAGAACATAACCATCCCAAACACACTGGGTTACCTACCTACCAAATGACCACCTGCCAAACCTTGAGCTTTGACTACACTATGTTGTTTTGTACAAGCAGTGGATTTGGGGGCTTGGTGACAGCTATTCATGAGTCTGTGCAGCACTGTATCTGACCACAGCCCCAGCACAGAGCTGCTACCTGAGCAGAGACGTGGAATCGCTCCTCTCGGATCAGTACCACTACAGGCCAGCAGATGGCAGTTGTCATCCAAGCGGTCGCGTGACCGGGAAGGCAACACCCAGCGGCAGCTGGTGAAAGTGCATTTCTGCTTCGTGACTGGCCTGCACCAGTGCGGCAGAAGCGCCACGACAGAGAGTCCCCGCCGGTGGCCAGTTCCCCAACGCGTCTCTCAAAGTCACCTGTCGTTTCTGAGATGGTGACGCACAAACGGCTGACCTTCAGAGCGGTCACGGTGCGTGGAGGGGAGCAGGCGGGTTTACGTGATAACACACAGTGTGGATCGTGCCATTCGCCCACCAGCCCGTTCTTGACTCATCTTATATTGATCTAATAGGCTGTATATCACAAGATGGTGATCTTGGAGTTTCTAAGACAGTGTCTGTTGATATACTAGTTGAAAATGAACTAGGATCAATTCTGAGACCTCTGGCAACCTTCTGATTAGAATGAGTTTAGCTCTAATATGGTCCCCTCATCGTGATGATTCATTCATGATTCTTTACAATAATAATTATGATAAAAATTCCTCCTCTGTCTCAGCAGAGGACTTAAAAGATTTTGTCTTCCCTTCACACATCAGTTGTTTTCTGATAGCACACTCACACCGTCTGCAGCCAAAAAGCAGAACTCCACCATCAGAGCATCAGAAGGAACGATGGCACTGCAGACCCCTCACTTATGTCTCACTTATGTCTCATCATTCACTTTGGCTAAATTGTTTTAATGCATGATCACAGATTCTGAGCAAAACTTAAATGAGAAAATCTCCAAGCAGCAGAGGTAATGATACCATCTGTGCGGCACTTCAGGGTCATTTGGCAAATTTAGCCATTATACTCCGAACACAAATAATGCACTGTGACCCTTGACCCGGCTCTCCCCTAGTGACTAGGCCCCAGCATGCATTGGTTTAGCATGACCAAAGGTCAACCTGAGACAGAGGTCAACAGACACAAACACCTGGTAAAACAACACTATGAACAACAAACATGGAGGAGCTGCAACGATGCAACGTTTGACAGACACACACGCCTAAACGTCCTGAAACGTGGAAGGGCCACGCGAGCAGGACATCATATCTGCACGCAGGACTTCATATCTGCACGCAGGACCTTTTGCAGTGAATCAGCTGTCTGCCTGATGTAACGTTTCTCTCCCAGTAAACTCCCACCATCCTACAGTCCACATTCATAACCAACTTCTGTCTCTCATTTGTCCACATGTCCTTTTGTGGAAGTTTCGGTTGGAGACTGTGGCTCCACCTTCCTCCATTACAAGCCATCCTTCATTCTCCAGAAACCCCCCCCCACACACACACACACACACACACATCAAACTTCACTGCCATTGCTAAAAATACATTTCTCCATCCAACTGTGGACATTTCCTCCCATGAAACACCCCGCTCAGTGTTGGGGCATTTCTGTTTCAGCCAGTTATTTTACGTCCAGGACCAGCTGTGCTTCTCCACAGGTCACGCGTGTGTAAGTGCTGACCTCGGCATTTCTGTTGCTGCCAGACGTAAGCGTGTGTGTGTGTGTGTCTCCACGCTGCATTGCTGTCTGTCTGAGGCGCCTCAGTCTGCTCGAGGTTCCCTCAGCACTCCCTGAACCCTGTGAGGCAGTGCCTCGCTGTGTGTGTGTGTGTGTGTGTGTGAGAGAGAGAGAGAGAGAGAGAGAGAGAGAGAGAGAGAGTGTGTGTGGGGTTCAGTGGCATGTGTGGGCCTGTTTGTACGTGCCACCATCTTGTCTGCACCTTGTCTTGTCTCTCTGTAGTAATCTCCGGGTCCACCGTCTTCTTGAACACGGTGTCCAGCTGTCCCAGGTCATGCCGAGGGCAGTGGCACTAATTATGTTTAGTATTATGCTACTGGTGTCATAATTAGTCATATTGTACCAGAGGAATTCACAGAAGCACACACCAAAACACAAACATAAACACACACTTATAACAGGCCCAAGAGACAGACACACATGTTGCGATTTATCCAAGGCGCAGCGACACACTCCCACTACAACACGGCTTAACTTAGAATGTAAATAAAATATTCCAATTCTCTGGAGAAGACTTCCCAGGAGGAGTGGTGGAGTGGTGGAGTGGGTTTATGGATGGGAACAGAGAGAGGAAGGACAGAAAGAGGCCGAAGATAAGAAGAGACGAGGACAAAAAGAAACTGGGAATAGGTTGAGGACAGGATGAAAAAGAGGGTGAAACGGAGGAGAGGGAGAGGGATACGATATGGATCCAGGAGGCGCTATTGGGCCCATAGGTGTCCAGGATAAAGCCCTTAGTGAAGGAAGATTCCAGACACGAGCAGTTAAATGACTGCTAGGGCCATTTCCTGCCTGTTGTAAGTCATTCTTAAAATTTATGTTTTTATTTCATAAAACTGTCTATAGGAGAGAGAATGCCCAGGGTGACACACACAGCTGCTGGAAAACCTCATTTAAAATTCACAGTTCTGAGATCTGCCAAAAAGACTCGAGCTACCATAAAAGCCGTGTTTACACTGACGGCTGCAGGGTGATGCCACACAGCCCTCAGAAACTCCAGCTCCTGTAAACAGCCTGCAGACTCCACCTGACACCAGGCTGGGAGAACTCGGGTCTGCCCAGCCAGCCTAAGGCAGAACCGACGCTCAGACAGCCAAACGTCGAGCCGTGCGCTGGCTGTTTGAGTTCGGAGGCTTATCACACTCCTCTCGGTCAAGATACGAGCTTCCTGTTTCGTCCACTCGCCCTGTAAACATCCAGGCCTAATGGAATGCCCGGCTCCCCGGGGACGTGCAAGTTAATTGTGCCTGCTTAGAATCCTTTTGCTGTTATGTGTCTTCAGGGACCTTCTGCACAGAGGAGGAGGGCGTGTGGAGTTCATGTTGGAACACCATGCAGTGTACAGCAGCATCGCAGAGGAAACTATATCCACCAGCACAAGACACGGGCAATTCTATACTCTGCATGCAGACAGAATGTGTGTGTGTGTGTGTGTGTGTGTGTTCTTTGGAAACGATTTAGCATGTTAGGGAATGTGAAGCAGTTGTTTGTGCCTGGATTAGATTACTGGAATCTTTGACATTACAGCGCACCAAGATCCACTCTTCCAGTGAACTGTTACAGTGCCCACACCTTTGATCTAAGGGATCGTTTTGGCTGAATTGGTCTCCTTTCAGCAGATGACCTGTAGCACTGCTCATGTCCTTCAGAAACATCTGGCCAAGTGTCCTTACAGAAGAGTTCATGCCAGTTCACAGCATCTCAGTTTAGGGACTCTCAGGAGTGAGGCCCCCTTTACAACACCACACTCAAAATCAATGTCATCAATGTCAGTCAGCAAAACAGGGTAAGAGCTCAAGAAAAGCCCAAAGCGAACTCATCTATAGACTGTGGATTCCAGTTTTAGACATGAAAAACTAAACGCTGTGAAAAGCACACAGAGCCTCCACACGGAGACCCTGCACACACAGGGCTTCCACACACGGAGAGACTGCACACAGAGAGCTTCCACACGCAGAGCCTGCACACACAGACCCGGCACACGGAGAGCCTGCAGACATGCATAGCACGCACACATTAGGCAGGACGTCCTATGAGTGTTACTATTGTTGTAGGGAAAATCTAAGTATGGATTAAATTCTTAGCACAGAAACAGAGACATGACAGACAGAGACATGACAGACTGTGTATAATCTGTGTATAATCCTTAAATGACAGAATGCTGTTTTAGTGACACAACAGTGGCAGTACTATATGTTCAGCAGTATATGTGGTTTAAAAGTTAAATCAGAGTCTAGACATCACAGTCAAACTCATGCATGACATACACTTACAATGAAAAGATCCGATGTTCCTTGAAATGGGAAAAAAATCTGTTTCTGCTTCGTTCTTGTGCAATGGAGAAGTTCGCCGTTCGATTTCTGAGGATGATTTAAGTTTTAGAAACAATGACAAAACCTTTAATCTGAATTGCAGTATCTTGCTAAACTAAGTTCAAGAATTTTCATCTCAGTTAGCGAAGCATGATTTTCGTACTCAGCCATCAAGGTCAGCTGTTAGCTGAGTGTTGCAGACTAGTCTGGCGAGGCCAAGTTATTATCATATCTAGCTTTGTTGTTAAGTGGAATGTAGTTACACTACCGTTTGTCTACTAAAATCTGTGAAATCTCTAATTTTTGAGAATCTAACATCAGCCAGATAGCATCACAGCTGAAACGACGCGTGACCGTCACCAGCAGAAACATTGTGATTGGCCCAGAGGGGCCAACGAGAGGCTCAACATGTTTTCTTACTGCCCCGGGGTCATTCCATTACCTCTGCCGAACGCTGACACGCACAGTCCAGGGAGAGCAGGGGCCTGTTTGAGGAAGCACGTTAACGCTGAACCATCCTCTTAACACTCCCCCTAGGATGCAGTTACACTGTGAATCAATGTGCTCTCAGAAACCTTAGAGCTATTACAAAGGAGGTGAGACCAGCTGGCATAAGGGCTGAAAGTTGTTTCAGAGCTTTCAAACTGCACTTTAGAGTGTGCCAAAGATGCATATGGTGTGAAGGAGAGCGGCGTTAATCAGCTGTTGTCTTGTTTTCGCTTGGTGGGCATTTCTGTGTGGATCTTTTAAGTGCATGGCACAATTAAGCAGCTCTGCTATACCATTCAAACTACAGCACAACCTGGAAATCTAACACGAAATACAAATGATTATTATTAAAAAAAAACATTATTTCCACTTGATCTTCCACTCCAGGCCATACACACTCACCAGCCACTGTATTATTAAGAGCACTTTACTCAAACAACCTAGTCAACATCATTTCTTTTAGCGATCTCTTCCAATATGCAGTTTTATCTTAGCCATTCTGCAGTGCTTTAACAAGAGGCCATATCTGATGGCTGCACTGGCTGGAAATTAATCATTTACAGTCATTCTGAGACGCTAGAGAGATGATAGCGGTATGACACACACTGTTATCCAGCCAGCAAGAGCTCTGAGTATTATCTGGTCAGCAGTGGCCCAGTAATCCATATGAAGGAGTAAAGTACTCCTGTTGGATCCATGTACACTCAGCAGGTGTGCTACAGTCTCTACCTGTACTGTACTTGTACTATAACTACTCTATACTATACTACTCTGTATTATAACCCAGAGGTGGGGACTCGAGTCACATGACTTGGACTCGAGTCAGACTCGAGTCATTAATATTAAGACTTTTGACTTGACTTGAAAAAATTTTCAGAGACTTAGACTTGACTTAGACTTTTACACTTGGGACTTGAATTGGACTTGAACCTGTTTACTTGCAAAGACTTGATTTTTTTACCCCAAATCTAAATTTTAAAACGCATATTAATATTTATAAAGTGCGCCCCATTAATTTCATTTCCGTCCTTCTGACGCAGACCGGTCCTCTGCTTTTCCACACTCTGTACATTGTGTGTGTGTGTGTGTGTGTGCATGAGCTGCAGCACAACCAATCAAATTGGGGGGTCAGCGAACGTGAATTGTTACCGGGCGGGGTGTAAAATGGACACAAATTAAGTATTATATCGCGATCGATCGATCGCCAGTGGTTGGTGCCAGAGTGAACTAGTAACTCATTGAATCATAGATATGGATCAGAGGTAAATAAACTAGATTTTTTTTTTTCGGCGTGAGAAATCGGATGTGTGGCGTGAGAGCGTGTGAAGACGATCAAATGCGTGTGTCTCACGCTCAATGCGTGAGAGTTGGCAACCCTGGGTTCTGTATCTGAACTCAGGGAAGAGAGCCTCTCTCTGTCACCATCATATCCAGTTCTATCTCAGCATGGATTGTGTATTTGAAGACATCTACGTCGAGAAAAAAATATATTGACAAAAGTGGAGCGAGTTTTCAGCTATGGGGACATCATTCTACGGCCTCATCGTGCACAAATGACATACAGACTTTTGGCCAGTTTGGTCTTTTGCAAATGCAATGCAGAATAGTTTACTGAAATGTCTAAAGTTGCATTCCTGATTCCTGTTCATTGTTCAGTTCTTATATTTGTTTGTCTTGTGTCACTCACACATGGACACACATGTTCTCCAAGAAACCAGATAAGAGAAGAGAGGGAAAAATGCTGTTATGGTTCTTTGTATTGTACTGTGAAAATATCAGCACTTTTTATTTGACCATGGAGTTCTACTTATGACTTTTTCGCAGAATATTTATTTCTGGAAAATTGTAGTTAAAGTATGAATATTTTTGCAGCTAATTTTAACAAATTGAACTGTGCAATAAAGAGGTGTAATTTAAATTTTTTTTATACTTCGTGTTTTCAGTTGCACATGTTTTATCAAGATTTGAGGAGAATACAGATTTAAAAAAGAACACATGTCTATTATTTACATTTAAAATATACCTGCAACATTGGTTAAAAAAAAAAAAGACTCAAAAGGACTTGAAATTCCAAGTTTCAGACTTGGGACTTGACTTGACTGTTGCCTGTCTTGACTCAAGACTTGACTTGACTGTCTTTGCTTGAGACTTGACTCGGGACTTGAGGATAAAGACTTGGACTTACTTGAGACTTGCAAAACACTGACTTGGTCCCACCTCTGCTATAAACTACTATCCTATACTATACTGTACTATTCTGTACTATATACAACAAACTACTATACTGTATACTAATATATTCTGTACTATATACTTCAACCTACTATACTATACTGTACTGTACTACTATATACTGCTATACTATTTTGTAAGGCACTTGCTTGAATTTTTCTGGGCTTTGGCTGAGTAGGAACTACAGACATGAGTGGTAAGAGCATAGACCCGTCTGTCTGTCTGCAGACATGAATGGTGAGAGCATAGACCCGTCTGTCTCTCTGCAGACGAGAGTGGTGAGAGCATAGACCCGTCTGTCTGTCTGCAGACGTGAGTGGTGAGAGCATAGACCCGCCTGTCTGTCTGCAGACGAGAGTGGTGAGAGCACAGACCCGTCTGTCTGTCTGCAGACGAGAGTGGTGAGAGCACAGACCCGTCTGTCTGTCTGCAGACGTGAGTGGTGAGAGCATAGACCCGTCTGTCTGTCTGCAGACGTGAGTGGTAAGAGCACAGACCCGCCTGTCTGTCTGCAGACGAGAGTGGTGAGAGCACAGACCCGCCTGTCTGTCTGCAGACGAGAGTGGAGAGAGCACAGACCCGTCTGTCTGTCTGCAGACAAGAGTGGTGAGAGCACAGACCCGCCTGTCTGTCTGCAGACGAGAGTGGTGAGAGCACAGACCCGCCTGTCTGTCTGCAGACGAGAGTGGTGAGAGCACAGACCTGCCTGTCTATCTGCAGACGAGAGTGGTGAGAGCACAGACCCGTCTGTCTATCTGCAGACGTGAGTGGTGAGAGCACAGACCCGTCTGTCTGTCTGTCTGCAGACGTGAGTGGTGAGAGCACAGACCCGCCTGTCTATCTGCAGACGTGAGTGGTGAGAGCACAGACCCGTCTGTCTATCTGCAGACGTGAGTGGTGAGAGCACAGACCCGTCTGTCTGTCTGTCTGCAGACGTGAGTGGTGAGAGCACAGACCCGCCTGTCTATCTGCAGACGTGAGTGGTGAGAGCACAGACCCATCTGTCTGTCTGCAGACGAGAGTGGTGAGAGCACAGACCCGTCTGTCTGTCTGTCTGCAGACGTGAGTGGTGAGAGCACAGACCCGTCTGTCTGTCTGTCTGCAGACGAGAGTGGTGAGAGCACAGACCCGTCTGTCTGTCTGCAGACGAGAGTGGTGAGAGCACAGACCCGTCTGTCTATCTGCAGACGTGAGTGGTGAGAGCACAGACCCGCCTGTCTGTCTGCAGACGAGAGTGGTGAGAGCACAGACCCGTCTGTCTGTCTGCAGACGAGAGTGGTGAGAGCACAGACCCGTCTGTCTGTCTGCAGACGAGAGTGGTGAGAGCACAGACCCGCCTGTCTGTCTGCAGACGTGAGTGGTGAGAGCACAGACCCATCCGTCTGTCTGCAGACGAGAGTGGTGAGAGCACAGACCCGTCTGTCTGTCTGCAGACGTGAGTGGTGAGAGCACAAACCCGCCTGTCTGTCTGCAGACGAGAGTGGTGAGAGCACAGACCCGTCTGTCTGTCTGCAGACGAGAGTGGTGAGAGCCTCAACACGTCTGTCTGTCTGTCTGCAGCTGTAGAAAGATCAAAGCAGAGCTGGTTCGCAAAAATCTAAACACGGTCATTAGAAACTTCCAAAATAATGAGATGCCACTAAGGAATGTTTGTGGTTAATTAATGAGTTATTTCTTAGCTGCCAAAGAAGACAAATTTCATATCACTTCAACATCCTTGTGAGCCAATTACCAAACACACTGTGCAGTGGAGAGTGTCGTGGAAATGTGAATACCATGGTGTTGAACGGAAGTGTGGGTGAGCACACTCGAGGCTCTGTGCTCTACACACAGGAAGAGTGAGCACACTCGAGGCTCTGTGCTCTACACACAGGAAGAGTGAGCACACTCGAGGCTCTGTGCTCTACACACAGGAAGAGTGAGCACACTCGAGGCTCTGTGCTCTACACACAGGAAGAGTGAGCACACTCGAGGCTCTGTGCTCTACACACAGGAAGAGTGAGCACACTCGAGGCTCTGTGCTCTACACACGGGAAGAGTGAGCACACTCGAGGCTCTGTGCTCTACACAGGGGAAGAGTGAGCACACTCAAGGCTCTGTGCTCTACACACAGGAAGTGTGAGCACACTCGAGGCTCTGTGCTGTACACAGGGGAAGAGTGAGCACACTCGAGGCTCTGTGCTCTACACAGGGGAAGAGTGAGCACACTCGAGGCTCTGTGCTCTACACAGGGGAAGAGTGAGCACACTCGAGGCTCTGTGCTCTACACACAGGAAGAGTGAGCACACTCGAGGTTCTGTGCTCTACACGCGGCTGCGGCGTGAGTCTCGGCGTGAAGCGGGCTGGTGTCTGGGGCTGAGCCGGCCCTGGTCTGGTCTGCCTGCACTGAGCCCGTTGGGACTCTGCCTAGCTTGTGCTGTCTATGCTGGCCTTTTGTTCCTGCCTGACAGGCATCCACTGTAATTAACTCCCTGGATCACTGTGTGTACTTACACACTAGCTCCCTCCTGCCCACACACACACACACACACACACACACACACACACACACACACACCAGAGCAAATTCATACAGCTGGCCACAACAAGGGAATCTGGTTACAGCTTCAAATGTTAGCATGACTGCAGTATAGTGAGCTGTGTGGAGCGTAGCAGGTCTTCAGAGGAGAGAGCGTGGTCGCACAGACCTGCGTCTCCCACTCTTAGACGCTGCATTAGCACGGCTAATCCCTTGGTCTGCCAGCCTCTCTGTGCACTCGACCGTAGGTGTGTCTGAGGGAGCGGGGAAGAATTTCAACACTTTTATGAATTCCCACGAATGCAATGAACAATGTGGTAGCACCGGATATGTTAAAACCAACACAAAAATCCAGCATGTCCTGATCCACACACGAGTGAGAGCCTTCTGTTAGGGAGTGTCTGACATGTGATCTGCTAAAAATGAACCTTAATACCTTATATGCCTGCCATTTAAATAAAACGTAAGATGTAATATTTCAGTTTATATACAAGGTATAGCACCACATTAAAAGCACAAAGTCCTGATCTCCATTACATAAACGTTTTCCACTGAAAAATGTGTATTCAGCTGCTTTAAGAGACACAGAATCACAGATGCAAGAGAACTGCACGCTACTTTAGTTGAGAGTGCAGATTATTTCGTTTGTGCTCTGTACTGTGCAGAAACAAACATTCTGGAAGACATGAAGCGTCACACATTCAGAATCAGTTTGGAGGGTGACCCGCATTTCAACTTTTAACACACTCACCTTGAACCCTTAAACGCTTTGCATGCACAGCGGGTGAAAGACCTGTTTCTCTGGAAACCTACCTTGTGTACATCACTGTCATTTTTATTACCCCTTTCCCCGTGTGTGTGTGTGTGTGTATTAGTCAGTACTCCATTAGGCCCATGATGGTTTTATTGTTAATAATGGTGTGAGACAATGGTGTGTGTGTTGATAACAATGGTGGGTAATAAAGGGAACAAGAGACCGGACTACATCGCCTGTATTTGACACAGAACCACAGTCCAAACCCACAAATGGTCCCAATACATGTTCTCAGATGGCAGAAGAATACTTTCCAGCCTATGGTTAATGATCACACAGATCATGGTAATATCTTCAGATTCATTGTTTAATTTCAGTCCTTTCTAAATTGTATCTTTGTTTGGGCTCATTAACAACGATTTCATAATGCATGAAAAATGAACCAATACCTCGTACTCATTAAGCCTCCGGGCATTTAGGTGTATTTGTACCAATGGGCTCTGTGTGTGTGTTTATATGAGAGAGAGAGAGAGAGAGAGAGAGAGAGAGAGAGAGAGAGAGAGAGAGAGAGAGAGAGAGAGAGAGAGAGAGAGAGAGAGAGAGAGAGAGAGAGAGAGACCACATTGTGCACGTGTGGAAAGGCAGAATTAACCACAGCATCCCTCCTGGGAGTGAGGCCATGGTAATCCTTCACACACACACTCTCACTCTCCACCGTTCTCACAGCAGGTCACAGGAGCTACAGCTCAGAAGGCCACCGCAATGCCATCCATCTTTGTTTCTCCATTTCTCTCTCATTTTAAACCACGGGTCTCCTTGCTTTTCCCAAAATGGCAGTGGAACACTGGGCAATATTTCTTGAGCAGTCCGTCTGGGACATTAATCCAGTCCACATTTGTGTGGGAGTGATCTTCGTGTCAGTGATCTTCGTGTCAGTGGACAAAATCATTTTAGGACTCCCGTGTCAACCATGTTTCCAAGTATGTTTTTGTGCTAACTGCCTTCTGTATGTATATCACAATTTCTCTTAGATTCACATAGCTTATGTTATAACATATCGAAACGATTTTGTGTTGAGGCAATAATTTTGGGTTAGGAGGTTACAACTCCTTTTTAGTCCAAGCGATGATCCTGATTTTGGTTTGTGTGTGATTGCTTTTTCATCATGACTGATTGCTAAGCTGAACAATACATAATAATCAGATGAATTTTGCCCTTTACGCATGTGTAACAGCCCCGTCCTTGACTCCAACCGCAAAACGGTTTGGGGGTGATGTGTCATAGTGGCTGTGTGTGTGTGTGTGTGTGTGTGTGTGTGTGTGTGTGTGTGTGTGTCTCACCTCATTGCCACGCCCCTCATTCGTTACAGCCATCTCTCATACCAGTAATAATGTGTATTCAGTCAGTTTTGTGGGTGTTTGACCTCGTGTGCCTCACACACTGTGGTTCAGCCGCTCTGTTGTGCCCTACCTGCTTTATCATTTATCGCTTTTCTCATTTTCATTCATCATTCTTCATGTTTTGGTCTGTATCTTGTTCGGTAAACGTCCGAGCTGAGCGCAAACTCTGCCTGGCAGGCTGCATCTTGGTCTCAGCACAGAAACAGCGACCGCGGAGGGGTGTCGCTGGTCTCCCCCTCAGTAGTGGCCCCGCTAGCGGGCGCTGAGGGGTGTCGCTAGTCTCCCCCTCAGTAGTGGCCCGGCTAGCGGGCGCTGAGGGGTGTCGCTAGTCTCCCCCTCAGTAGTGGCCCGGCTAGCGGGCGCGGAGGGGTGTCGCTAGTCTCCCCCTCAGTAGTGGCCCGGCTAGCGGGCGCTGAGGGGTGTCGCTGGTCTCCCCCTCAGTAGTGGCCCGGCTAGCGGGCGCTGAGGGGTGTCGCTAGTCTCCCCCTCAGTAGTGGCCCCGCTAGCGGGCGCTGAGGGGTGTCGCTAGTCTCCCCCTCAGTAGTGGCCCGGCTAGCGGGCGCTGAGGGGTGTCGCTAGTCTCCCCCTCAGTAGTGGCCCGGCTAGCGGGCGCGGAGGGGTGTCGCTAGTCTCCCCCTCAGTAGTGGCCCGGCTAGCGGGCGCGGAGGGGTGTCGCTAGTCTCCCCCTCAGTAGTGGCCCCGCTAGCGGGCGCTGAGGGGTGTCGCTAGTCTCCCCCTCAGTAGTGGCCCGGCTAGCGGGCGTCGAGCGTTTAGTGCGGCTACCGGAGGACAACGAGGATACCGCCGTCAGACTCTCCTCGCGCCACGGGAGGGATGCTAGCGCCTTAGGGGAACAGACGGTTGGCCGGCCTCCAGGTGGATGTTCCTAGGCCCCCTAACGAGAACGGAGCAGGTGACCCGATTCCGGATGTTCCCTCTCAAAGCCCTCAGCCTCCTGCTAGCGTCTCCTGAGATGGCTCCAAGAGGAAGGAGGAGGAGGAGGAGGAGGAGAAAGAGGAGTCAAAGCCACCCCAATCCCTTCATCCAAGTGGGCCCACTTCATCCCTACCCTCATACCCTCTGGGGTAGGGCGTGGGGTGCCAGGGTGCTATGGCTGTGATGATGACTATGAATGGGGAGGAAGCTCTCAGTGGAGCGCACTGCTCTAGAGTTAGGCTCTAGCACCTGCTCTAGACCACCTGCTCTAGAGCCCCCCTGCCTATGCGACACCAGCGTCCAAGCCCAAGATGGACGCCCCCATCGAGCCACATGGCCTGTGCGTGTCATCCTGGCTGTGTGTGTGTGTGTCTCACCTCGCTGCCACGCCCCTCTTTCGTTAAACCCATCTCTCGTACCAGACCTTGTTGAGTATTAAGTCACTGCAGTGTGGGTTTGTGGGTTGTGCCCTACCTGCTTTATCATTTGTTGCTTTATTCATCTAGTTATGATTCATTGTTGTTTGTGTTTTGGTTTCTGTCTGGTTCAGTAAACGTCTGGGCTGAATGGAGACTCACCCTGGTATCCTGTCCCATCATCTTATCACATGTTAACTGATTTCTCCACGTTCATTTCCTCAAAGCATATCTGTGATGAAGAGAAGCTCATTAAAACCCAAACACGAGGACTTACGGGCTCATGTTCTGCCACACTGCTAACTTCCTCCCACTGTGATTCACTCCATTATCTTCACTGGGTTTTTAGCTTTGGGTTGCTGGAGGCAGAACTAATTACTCTTTATTGGTTAAAAATCAGAAACTGTGTCAGCGGAACAAGCTCACTGTTGCCACTGTATTTTGTTACTGTTATTCATTCACCAATTAGCAACGGTTGTGGAAATGTTGGCAATCACCAGCAAGAGTTTATTTACACCCTTTCTGTTAACACAGAGCACTGTGCCAATTATGGCTACAAGCAACACGACTCCTGCAATACTGATATGGCATGACAACACCAATATCAAAGTGACTCATATCAAAATACCCCATTAATACTCTCTGACACTCTCACACTATTTGGTCTATAGACACACACCCAGGAGATAGTCCTGCCACAGCTGTTCACTGAAGTGCAAAGAAAAAACATAATGAGTTATAGAAATATTTTTATAAAAAGTGGGAGCATTTCTCCCTCTCTATAGGTGTGTAGTCCAGCTATATCTGAATAAACTTTTTAAAAGTTTTGAAGTAAAAAAAAAAAAGTCTAAAGTGCCATTGAATGAATCCACTAACCCATGGATGGGGTTAAATGTGAAACAAAGAGGTAAACTCCCTCTAACTGAAGTGCTTAAACTAAAAGCTTATTTTAAAGCTTAATAATTAAAAAATGGATATGACGCAATGCTCAAGGTTCCAGTATTGGTACCAGCAGCCGACGGCTCAGAGTGTGAGCTAGTGCTGAGATGAAGGTCCAGGCCGTGAGCTGGAATGAGGCTGTCCCTGTGCCCACCGCCCTCGACCACATAGACTCCTCAGAGTCTCAACAGAGTCTCTACAAAGCTGGCGTGTGCAAGCAGCCCTGAGCCGACCACATGACCGTCTAGCCCTTCAAAGCAAAGTGACCTCACGAGCTCAGAAGGCATCTAGGATAACCGAGGAAAAACACATCTAAAAACCCTGCTGTTATATAATGCTTTTTCTGAAAGCAGGTCTTGACAAAGTAATTACGAGCACGACTCTGCCAGCCCAGGTGAGTGTGTGTGCGGTGTGTGGAATACTCATACAGCCAGGTCAGTCCTCTCTCACAAGGAGCACTTCACACTGCCAGAGACCGCACTGAGCACGCTTAGCCCATGGTTCATCTGTCCATTACTCTGTTTCATTAGCACCATCCCAGGGGGCAAAAACCCACCAGGGCAAAATTCCTGCTCATCCCACAGCTATATTGAACACATCAAATCAACATCCATTTGTTCTATACGTAACCACCATTGTGTTAACTCAATAAGGACAAAATGTCCCATGTAGACCTCAGTGAGAGGAAAGTGGTAGAGTCTAGTGAACTGGACTTTGGGAAATCAATTATATGGTTGGGGCTCAAATTGCAGATTTGCCATGCGCCTACAAATGGTCCCTTGAGCAAGGACCCCGACACTTTCAGGCCCTTAAACCTCTGAGGTCCCTGACCCTCTCAGCTCCCTAACCCTGTGAGGCCCCTGACCCTCTCAGCTCCCTAACCCTGTGAGGCCCCTGACGCTCTCAGCTCCCTAACCCTGTGAGGCCCCTGACCCTCTCAGCTCCCTAACCCTTTGAGGCCCCTGACCCTCTCAGCTCCCTAACCCTGTGAGGCCCCTGACCCTCTGAGCTCCAAGAGAGGCTGTACAATTGCTGCTTGGAGCCCAGCTCCCAAATAAGCTGGAATATCCAAAAAGAAGCATTTGATTGTACTGTATACACACACACACACACACACACACAAGGGCAATAGATTTGACCTGCATTATTATAGTTATTATAAATGCTTTAAATCAGCCTCATACAAATGGAGGATATGACTCATACATGTACATCCATTCATTCATACATAATATCCATTCATTCTGTATTTCAGCATTCATAGCAAAAGATTCACAAAATTTGTGGGACCAAACGTTCATGAGAACATGTTCTGCGTTGTTATCCACTCTGACATTATGAACCGCACTCATTCTCAACCCTTTTAACTGGTAAGCTGATTTGAAAATCTTCCCAACTAGCTGTTTTTGCCCGTTTTGTCCTGATTGGCTACTATTTTATTGGGGCTGCTACTGTGATGAGACGTACAGGGAAGTGCCCCTCCCCCAATGTGTCGGAGCGATGCCGGCGTCCTTCATGGTCGTTAGAGGATTATGACACGTGGCCTCAGAACAGCGCCGGTCCCGCCGGGTCCCATAGATACTGTGACGCAGGTCGGTGGAATCAGCACCCCACATGATGCTCATGCATCTGACCGCACATGAACGGACACCGACGACGTCCACCCCGGGGTCCTACATCGATTATGCAATTGCGTGCACTCGTAAAAAATGCAAAGCATTGTGGGCCACAGTGCATCCAGAACAAAAGGGACACACAAACAGCCCCACATCAAAAACAAGAGCTCCACTGTGGAGCGCACGGCCGCTGCAGTTCACTGCGCGGTGAGTAGGTTCGCCTCTGTTCTCCCACGGATCGTTTCGGTGTGTGAACTGTGGACCTATTCAGCTCGACTTCTGAAACTCTTTTCTCTCAACTTCTCAGGGCACTCCACTGTAAAAAGCTTTGAAGTGAACACAAGGACACAAATTTCTCTAACATGCTCTCCAACGGGCTATGAAGGTCTGAAGAAACTGCACGCTGATTCAGGCTGGCTGGACCAGAGGTTTTAAGCATAAACACATGAAGCTAACTAACTAAATAAATAATACTCAAGGTGCCATGATCATCCCTTTGTGTGTGAACCATAAAAGCTCTTTCATAATCCATCTGTATTATAATTAATGAACTCTGAGTCATACATATAAAAAAATGACACTGTAAGATTGAAGGCAGCATGAATTAAGGCAGAAAAAAACCCAACTCAACTATTATGGTGCGTTATATGACTTCAGCAACACTAATATCAAGATGACATCTTTGATGACCCTGTCTTAAAGTATCACTCACCTGCAGTTCACACCAGGCCACTTCCACCCAGGTCTCCGTGTCCAGGCCTTTGTAAACAGTTTTGAAGGCCCCCCTGCCGAGCTCGATATCGAACTTGAGAAAGCGGCCACTGGGCGAGGTGGCCACGGCCTTCATCTCCGCCTCCTCCTCCTGCTCACGCTCGCGCTCCTTCCCCTTCAGCACGGGCACGGCAGGGCTGTCCTTCTCCGTGTCCTGGGTACCCGTGTGTGTGCCATCCTCACCCAGGCCAGCAGAAGTGGCGCTGGACAGCTGCTGGGCACCGCCGCTGAACACCGAGTCCGAGCCGTGGAGCTCGAGGTGGGGGGCGCTGTGAGGGGCGTCGTGAACCTCTTCGAAGTGGTCGTCCTCCTCGCAGATCTCCACGCTCTTGCGGAAGAAGCGCTTGTTCTCGCGTCTCGGCTGAGGCCCGGCGGGTCCGGGGACGGGCAGGCTGGGGGAAGGCCTGTCGTCCCTCGCTCCCGCGGCCCCCCCTCGGCCCGACGCCCTCTCAGAGGGCGTGCTATGCATCCCGTTGGGGGTCGCCCGGCTACCTTCCTGCCTCTCCTTCTTCTCCCCGTCAGCGTTCTCGCCAGACGACTCTTCTGTGGCAGCGGGCTCTCCAGGGTCGGTCGCCATAGCGAACGACCTTTCGCACTCTCCCGCCACCCCCTCCTGTGCTCTGGTTCTGCGTCAGTCCCCGTCTCTCTCCGACGGTGGACGACCCTCTTCAACGCTGCACGGGTCTGTCCAAGACTCCGTCCACACCAACCACTTCTCCTATGGGACAAGTGAAAGTCCTCGTCTCCCTCTGTCCTGATCACTTCTCTTTCTGGGTTCGCTTGGCTCACAGAGACAAGGACACTAGCTTGTATGTTTCTGCTAGTTTAAGTCCACACATTCTTCTCCATGTCTGCAGCTCCTTCTGGAGGAAGGCAGTTGTGGTGTCTCCAAAAGCTGCAGCTCAAAGTTAAAGAACGATAACTGAAGGTCTTGCACAGCAAGAAAGTCTCGTCTCAAAGTCCGAGGTGCATCTTCAGGTCAATCCTACAAAATGAAAATAAAACCACTTTAGTAGGTAACACGCATAGGCTTGCGTTTATCTCGTATCCATTCAGGCTAACGCTTAAATTATTTTGATTGTGGAAAATAGGAGGGCAAACTCTCTAAACAAAAAGACATACAGGTTTACATATTTGCTGTTTTATATTATAACTTAAAAACAGCATTAGGACCTGCGGTCCACAGTCAATCGAGTTCTCTGTCAAAAATAATTAGCTACGTAGAATCTGACAAGCAGCAGGCAGGAGACATGAGGCTGGTTTGTTTCCCCCTTTAACTACAGCCTCCTGCTCAATCTGCACACACAGCTGTAATGGAGGACAGGAAGGAAGCGAATGAAGCAGAAACACCAGCACTTAAACCACCACACGAAGCACAAGTGGCTGCCTCAGCTAACCATCTTGGCTACTCAAGACAGTTTAAATTCTTCCACATGACAAAAAGCACCTAAAGGAGCATCATAACATTACGGTCGATCCCGCGGCCAGACGCTGGAACCCTGCCTGCGAGACCACGAGACGCTCGGGAACGACTATGATGCTAAAGCGTGACACCGCGCGAATGAGCGGGACGGTTCCACAGGCAAACGCTCGGTGTACAGCGCCTGCAAGACACTGTCTGCTGCCTTTCCCCTCTGCTCCTGCAGGACACTGCTGCCTTTCCCATCTGCTCCTGCGGGACACTGTCTGCTGCCTTTCCCCTCTGCTCCTGCGGGACACTGCCTGCTGCCTTTCCCCTCTGCTCCTGCGGGACACTGCCTGCTGCCTTTCCCCTCTGCTCCTGCGGGACACTGCCTGCTGCCTTTCCCCTCTGCTCCTGCGGGACACCGGCTGCTGCCTTTCCCCTCTGCTCCTGCGGGACACCGGCTGCTGCCTTTCCCCTCTGCTCCTGCGGGACACCGGCTGCTGCCTTTCCCCTCTGCTCCTGCGGGACACCGCCTGCTGCCTTTCCCCTCTGCTCCTGCGGGACACCGCCTGCTGCCTTTCCCCTCTGCTCCTGCGGGACACCGCCTGCTGCCTTCCCCCTCTGCTCCTGCGGGACACCGTCTGCTGCCTTTCCCCTCTGCTCCTGCGGGACACCGTCTGCTGCCTTTCCCCTCTGCTCCTGCGGGACACCGTCTGCTGCCTTTCCCCTCTGCTCCTGCGGGACACCGCCTGCTGCCTTTCCCCTCTGCTCCTGCGGGACACCGCCTGCTGCCTTCCCCCTCTGCTCCTGCGGGACACCGCCTGCTGCCTTCCCCCTCTGCTCCTGCGGGACACCGCCTGCTGCCTTTCCCCTCTGCTCCTGCAGGACACCGCCTGCTGCCTTTCCCCTCTGCTCCTGCAGGACACCGCCTGCTGCCTTTCCCCTCTGCTCCTGCAGGACACCGCCTGCTGCCTTTCCCCTCTGCTCCTGCAGGACACCGCCTGCTGCCTTTCCCCTCTGCTCCTGCAGGACACTGCCTGCTGCCTTCCCCTCTGCTCCTGCAGGACACTGCCTGCTGCCTTCCCCTCTGCTGCCAGGTGATGCCTCCCTGCCTGATGACTCAACAGGAGTGCTCAAGCGCTGGAAGAAGCTCCACATGGATAAATACGGCAGTGATGGCACGTACTCTAACTAGTGGGGGGGGATTCGCCAAGATGTTTGGTTCAGCTAATTCCAGACTGAAGGGGAAGCAGAAGAGAGGACAGTACACAGTAATGGAGACCTTGGTAAGGGCGCTTTGAGACAACCTAACTAGCCCAATCCCCTAATTCAGCCATTCAGACGCTCGTGAGAAGCCCCACATCAGATCAGAAGCCCCACATCTTTTAGTGTTTCACAGAATTGTGGTTTGTGTTTGGAAGGCAGCAGGAGTCAATACAAAGGCAGCAAATGCCAGGATTCCCTTACTGCATGATCCATTAAATATAGATAATGCTGTCGGAGCCCTTGCGATTCAAATAATTGAATAATTCATGAACAGCGGGGTTGCGAAAGTGAAGTGGAAGGAAAGGCATAGACCAGCGACGGCAGAAAGCGTCCATTATATAAACACATGAACGGTGGTCAGCAATATTCTAACGTTACTGAGTCACCAGGAGCCCCGTGACTCCCAGAACGAAGCCAACGAATCATCCAGCACCACCAAACGTCTCCCCGTCGTGTCTGCCCATCCCTAACAAACTCTTTCTGTCTGCCGCTTCCTGACTCTCGCTCAACCCCTATGTCTGCATTCCTGTCTCCGTGTTTCTCTGTCGTCCCTCTGGTGACATCGTTATCTGCCCCCACTGCTGTCGCCGTCCCCATCTGTCTGAAGCATTTGTGTCTCCGTCCTCCCCACTGATAGGACACGTCGGTCTGCAGCAGCAGAACATTCAACAAGTACAGCAGGAGATCTAAGGCAGGTAAAGCAGCTTCTGGTGGTGAAGTAGAGTGTACGTTTAATTCCATTAAGCCGAAGATGATCCTCATAACACGTAACCTCCTGACATCGTTCCTGATGAGGGCGTCTGACATGAAAGTAATAATGGTCATGAAGATCCTGAAATGTACCCTTGTGATGCGTTAGGTCTACAGGATACAGACAAAATATCATACTGTGATTATGTTGCTACATTTTGGCATTGTAATATGCCTTGAGATATTAAAAACAGTCATGGAAAGCCTAAATGACATTATTATACACCAGTCTACCTTACAGTAGTAAAATATTTACTTTTGGTTGTATTATATAAACATCTCAATTCATCAAAACTTTGAGAAGCAACAATTCACCTTACAGTGAATACATCTTACAGTACACAATAAAAATGTTCAGTGAGAGCTACTTTACATATTGCAAAGGCAAATACTGAGGGCTGCATCACAAGACAATATTTTTTGCAGCCATGGGAATGTATCATATCGGAAGATCTCCAAGGGAGGCACCTCACAGCTTTTTAGCAGATGTGTCAGCTGACTAACTGCTAATCTACACTGTGTGCCCAAATTTCTTTTATTAAACCAACACCAAGCAGAAATATTAATTTTACTGCTGTTTCTTCTGAATGAGGCCACAGCAGGACTCTAAGAACATTGCTACGAAAGCACCATCTTCCCTCATGTGCACCTTCACATAAACAGATTTTCGAAAAGGACATTGTACAACTGAGGTTCTACCAATAACAACTATTCAGCCCATACTGAAGGCAGAGAAATCACCACCAAGCCTTAAACAGCTGAACATGCACAGAGAGGCAAGAAAATTCAAAATTCAAGAATGTACAGTACAGTGATAAAATACTACACTACTGTACTCAAAGCAGCTGTACTGAGCAGGTTTAATGCTGTATTAAGCTGATCACTCGATCAGGCCAATAAGTCAAACAATGACAATAATAGCCACTCTCATGCATCACTGCTTTAAGATAAACAAGCTCTATTTACAATATCCAGGATGACTACTTGGTTTAATGTTACGGAACGTCATCTTGAACAACATACAAATTAGGGATTCACAACAGCTACTGCACAACTGAATATTTTTGTGGCTTTTCTAATTAACCCATCAGACTTCCTAATAAATCTCGAGGCTGCGAGAGACGTGTGAAAGCTGTTGCACGTAAAAGGCAAAGGAGGGGATGTGTGAGTTTGGTATTAAATAGAAACTTATTTGCTTGAGGCAAAAGGCCAGGGAGTTCCCATGAAAGACACAGCACTCCCATTTATCACGGCACTATTCTGACCCGTCTCTCGTTTCAGTGCTAGTGCACTGTGGGTGGAGCTTCTGTGCTAGTACACTGTGGATGGAGATTCAGTGTTAGTGCACTGTGGGTGGAGCTTCAGTGCTAGCGCACCGTGGGTGGAGCTTCAGTGCACTAGCACTGTGGATGGAGATTCAGTGCTAGTGCACTGTGGGTGGAGATTCAGTGCTAGCCTGGACTGCAGTTGTGAAAGAAGTGGTCTGGTGCCACGCTTCCCAGAGGTAGCAGCAGCTCACTATACCCTCCCTAGTGAATAGATGTTATGACAGTTCACTATACCCTCCCTGGTGAATAGATGTCATGACAGACGTTTGCTTGTTGGTGGGTGGGAACTGGAAAAATGACTAAATTGGAAGAAAATGGGATGAAGACTGGAAGAAAAGAATGATCATAGAATAGTAAATGTGTTCATGAATGGGGTTCTCTCTCTTTCTGTTCCCTGCTATTTTGAGGGTTAGAGGTTGTTCCCATACAGCACCTGATCAACACATTGCGTACCCTAAGGGTGTGGGGTAAAGACAACTTCTTCACTCTTCATCCTTTAACCCTCATGGATTTTGAGGGGCAAATATGGCCTCAGTTAGCAGCCCCAGTTCTGGAGCAACTCCTGACCTCCTGGTGTGTTGAAACGCCGCCAGAGGAATACGCCTAAGAATAACTCTTTTCTTCACAGTTTAGAACATCCTCCAAGTCCCTTCCAAACACACCTGTTAGTGGAACAAGCATGACGTATGACCAGTCAGTGATCACTCTGGCACCCACAGCCCTGCCCAACCTGCTGGCCTCCACACTGCACAATGGGGAGATGGGTGTGGTTGTGGTGGGACTAGAATGTGTGCCATACTTCTATTATCTCACTCTTTGCGTTTCAGGATAAGTTAACACTTTCCCTAACCCATATTTAACAGAGACGAGGCTCTCTCAGGTAACTCTGTGGCATCACGTCATCATAAAGGTATAAAGATCTCTTCGGCTTCACATGGTACAGAAGTGGTTCATTCATTAGAAAAAGGAGGTGGGTGATGTAGCAAACATAATGGATTGCAATACTTGGACACTTATATGACTCTATAACGTGATATTTAGTTGTTCTGAAGTTTGTCAACAAGTTAAAACAGATGTAATCGCTCAGCAAAAAAGTAGTGCCATAAACCCTCTGGGGTCTACTCAATATGGATGTTTATAAATATTTTAAAAGCTTATACAAAATTTGTGCATTTTTTTTAAACATATACAAAATAAACCATTTCAGGAATAGGATGAAAAATGTAACATCTAAGAAGAAATCACCGCATTGTCCAGGCCCACCCTCTCCACACACACACACACACACACACACACACACTGTCGACAGCTCCCAAAGAGTTCTGAAAGTCCAAACACAGCAAACGGTGCACATGAACAAACCCCCTCAGTCTCTGACTCCACCCCCCAACACACGAATACACACATTAATCCCTCGAGACTGAGCAGAGGCTCAACTGGTTTACTGAGGCAGACAAAGAGGACGAGGCGCTGTGTGTGTGTGTGTGTGTGTGTGTGGTGGAGAGGGCAGACTGGACGGTTGGGGGTAGGGCATTTGACGGCAGGTTAGGGGGAGTTAAGACGCGATGCGGCTAGATGAAAAAGCGCGTATGAAACGGGGGAAAGGAAGAGACAGTCGATGGACATCAAAGGTCTCAGGCAGATCTGACAGGAGCACAACTAGCTGAAAGGGTGACGCGAACGGGTGTGTGTGAAAAGTGTGTGTGGAAGACAACAAGAGAGTGAAATCAAGAGGGGGAGAGGGAGCACTCGCAAAAAGAGAATGGGGAATTTTGTCCTGATAAAATATGCAGCAGTGTATGAATAAAAACACATGCTGCCTGAATTCTAAAACTATAGTTTGGACATTAGAGAAGACCGCTAGGGCAAGAGCATGGAAGAGAGGGATGAAAGATGAAACAAAAAAAGAGAGGAAAAACCTTCCGTATTAGAACTGGGATTATTTTAAAATATTTGGTCTGTCTTATCAGGTGTCTGTCTAGTCCTACCATTACAAAGGTGGGAATTCACATGTCCCCATAAATGATGGAAAGAACTTCAATAAGCCGACAATATGATGTACACAATAAAACATTTTGAATGATTACATAAGCATTTACTAATAAGTTGCTCACTTTTCAATTTCACTCAATTGTTCAACTCAACTTGTGCTTTACATAACTAGGTAAAAAAATCACCTTTTTTAAACACGCAAGTCTTTCTATTCTATCTAAATACATGGTTCCAATGGCATGACATGTATTCATGTCTTTATCTAGTTAAGAATTTTTTCTCGGTTCACAAAAATTCACAGCCAAATGACTCAAGCTCAAAGCCAAATGGTCTAGTTTATCACAGCTCACTTACTTTTTGCTATTAAATGGTGACAATCTATAGTCAAGTACAGTTAAGTACCGGTATTTTCAAATAACATGTTTTGGGCAAAACATGAACGAGTTATTTTTCAATATCAAGAACATTCCTTTATCTTTTAGAACCCAATTTACCCAAAGTACGTTCACGTTTGATCAGCTGTAGCCACTTAAAGGATCTGTGGAGACCACAGTCACATTCCCAGCACAGTGACCCGTTGATGCCATGACTGCAGACTGACGCCTACAATTAAACCGTCTTATATATA
This sequence comes from Brachyhypopomus gauderio, assembly GCF_052324685.1. Lineage (NCBI taxonomy): Eukaryota > Metazoa > Chordata > Actinopteri > Gymnotiformes > Hypopomidae > Brachyhypopomus > Brachyhypopomus gauderio. Next base: position 6,385,881 of record NC_135231.1, on the reverse strand, counting down.
CAACTATATATCGCACTCCCTATGCAAACACATTTAGACCCAGACAGACACTGCTGGGCACCAGGTCAGGCACACGAGAGTCAGAGAAGGTAACAGACAGCAAGCTGCTCTCAAATGCATGAAAGACATTTGAAGCTGCGGTTTCCATTTAGCAGGCTCTGCTCTATAATCCAGGTGAGACTGTTGTGACAAACAATGAATCTGGATTACAGATCTCAAATTCCAAGATTAGTGATGGTTTACTATTGTGGCAAGAGATTAATCCCAAACGAGCTTGTGTTTTTCCTCTCATTCCATATGGAGCCACTTACTTCTGAAATTTGGCATTTTTGTAACAGTTATTTATTTTTGCAACGGAGTGTACACACAGCATCTAGTTAGACATTGCGTACAATAAAACGTTCCTATGACATGGCCATTTTCACAGGTGCAACAGTGGGCCTAAGTAGCCAGGTAATTTATTTTATTGGACTCACAATGCACATGAAACTGTTTGGTCCAAGTTATGTACAAATAAACCGATTAAGGCGGACTGAAAAGATCATTCTCTTTTTTGTTTACGTTTTTTTTGTGCAACCTGACGTTGAACGGTAAATAAAGGCTCGCGCTCATGAAGTCACTCGGTTCACGTCATAATGAAAGATTGGTGCTCCATAACAACTAAAACTGAGATTATACTCGACTGGACCCTGGATTAAACGGCGACTATCATCTAGTTAGCGAGCTAGTTACTCCCAAACGAGGTCTGGCCATTACCCAGGCGATGTTTGATGGCTGGCTGGCCAGTCTGAGGGGAAAAACCAAATTATCAGACGTGTTGTTCTGCAATTTACGAAGGTAATCAGTTAAAATACAAGTTATAACCAGACAGGTAGATTCTAATCTCACGACTGAAATGGTGAAGAAAAAAAAACAAAAACACAATCCAATAGGGGAGTGAGCGACAAAGCCTGATCACGCTGCCCTGCTGAAATAAACCCATTTCTGGGTGTAATACCACCTTGTTGTCAGTGTGATCGAGTGAGCCCATTCACGTCGGTTCCGAGTGCTCAGTGGTAATACCCGGTGGTATTACTCCGTGTTTTTATCACACTCGCCGGCGCATCTTTGTGTCCTCCGTTTTGTGTTTATATTTAGCCGGTCAGGTCTGGAGCGAAATGCTCACAATTTATTCCTCAATATTTGATGAGCCTATCAATCCGGCGATATTCCATTAAATATTCAAAATGAAGGATTAAATACCTCGTCTGGGCACAGCGTGTCGGTTTTTACCGATAAACGTTAGTTCCCTTGTTTAAGCGACGTCGTTAGATCCTCAACATCCCCATTCGTGACTCCAATACGCTCGATCAACGTTCAAAACGCGAACTAACCGCCTTTTCCCGTTTCGGATCGTGCACTTTTGCGGCACATGTTATAAAAACACTATTTATTTTCAGTTTCGTACAGCGTTATGTCACGGAGCGACGCCCGTCGGTGTGCGGCGGCGGGGCTGTAATACCGGGTGTCTCCGCGCGCGCGAGCGTCGCTCCCGCCCTAAACGCGCCACGCGAGCGTCGCGTGCTCTCGCTGGCCGGAGTAACTCTTAACAAAATGCAAGCAAACTTGTCACATTTCGGTGAATTATCGTTAAACAAACGCGGGTCACATAGTTCGTGTTATAGTTATTAGTTTAAGTACATTTTCTTAACTGTTTTCCGGAAATTTTGGCGTCAGTTTTAAATCGTTATGATCACTGCAGGAGTTCGTATTTACACTTTTTGCAGCTCTGTATCGACAGTGCTGTCCACATGAATGAAACGTGGAAAGTTTCAACCAAGTGACAAAATTGACCTATGTAAAATGAAACTCTTAATCGAGTTTAAAGTCCACGCATGTCGCATTTTAACAAATTAATCTAAGTAATCTACAGCTGACCATTTTTTTATTACACATACCCAAGTGCCTCAATGTCGCCCCCTGCTGGCTATCGTCTGATCCAGCCGCTGTCCATGGTGCTTGTAACAATTATTAAAATACTTTTTCCTACTGGTTTCAAAAGTTCAAGTCACGTTTGTTTTTAGCATTCATTAAACTCGAGGCGTTTGTAATACATGTAACACTTTATTATAACAATTCTACTTTAAGCACACCATTTACTCACCTTCCCTGGTTTACTATAAAATAAAAAAAAATAATTAGGCCAAACGACATTCTCATCAGTATTTTTACATGAACATTTAAGCTTTTCTGTTATAATTCACTATATATCTAACACACACTGTTATTAGTATATTAAAAGTACATTCTTTGAGCGTCATTCAGTACAAGCTTTCCTGAAAAGACAAGCAAACTGTACTTTATTGCATAACACCAGCACTCTCAGACAAATTAAAAATGTCTTAATGTTGGGGTCACAGATTAAAAGAGGTGCACATGCACCTCTGAAAGAAAAAAAAAGGAAACAAAGTATTCAAAAATGTGCACATTGCTTCAAAACATACTTGGCTAACGTATGTAATATTGAACTCTCCATGAAAACATTAAAAACACACACTAATGACACCTGAGAAGCAGCTTATTTCCCACTTTAGAGGCCACCATCTTTCTTCCTTTTCATTTTCTCCTGCTCTTTCAGTTTATTCTCTCGACACTGTCTAAAGGTTGAACTAAATGTGTAGCATTTGTGTTACGAGTTTAATAGGTTTACGCTCACAAAAATATTCTGTATTCTAAATCAGAAATCCTTCATTCACTTTGAGATGATTTAGGCAGTTGTGTGATTCAAGACAGCATGTCTGTACTAGGACCAGTTTTATAAGAGGAGTGATTTTCTTAGCAAGGTCAAAAGTCCCACGGAGATCAACTCTCTAGTGGTGCACGTAAAGGGACACAGCCGTCCATCTCCAGAGACTCGGGCCAACCCTCATACTTATTACTGCTTTTGCTGTTCTTCATTCGCTGAGAGGGAAAAAGACAGAATGGTTTTACACAATACACAAAATTACTCTACAGCACAGCCATTCATCATCCATAACTTAAATAATTGAACACCTAAATGGACAGTCTCAACTTCTTTAACATGTTAATAAAAGGGTCAGTGTTTGCTCGGATCTGCATGCCCTACCTGTTCAAATGGGCTTTTGTTTTCTATGCCTTTGGCTCCAACAAACACCCAGCTGTCTCTGAATCCCAGGTCTTTAATGGCCGTACTGCCCAGCTCATCAAACAGATGCCGCGCCTCGTCGTTCAGCCTGTGTGTGCGAGTGTTCATGGAGAGATCAGCTTGAGGACATAGTGAAGAGAGAGAGGGGGATCGGCCTGGAGAACCGGGGTAGAAACGCACATCGAAAGGCATTGGGCTTTAGTTCAAACAGAGGGGAGGTGTGATGTGGAACATGTGGGCTCTTACTTAGTGGCTGGGTCATCAAAGGACGCCACAAACACCAGGGTTCCCTCATGGAGAGGTCTGAGAAACTTCAGCAGATCAGACACATCTGTGGACAGGGATGAGAAGGCAGAGACCAAACTCTTAATACAGCGAATGTATTACAACAACAAAAAAACATGTACGGTTGTTAAAGAAACATTGACTAAGGTGTTTAAGCATAAACCATTTGTGTATAATGCATTAAGACTATGAAAGAGATACATTGATTCAGGGATGTTGAAATGTTTAACTGGTGTATTATTAAAATAGACTAACCTCCTGCCCACATGTCAAATGATTTTGTTTCCAAGAGCTCTCCAGTGACACCTGAATAAGGCAATATATGTTAACATCACACAAAGGCCATTGTACAGTTACATAAATCAAATATTTTTTAAATATTTAAATAAAATGTACAAATTAATATTCAACCACGATATTCATGCACAAGCTACATCAGGAGAGTAACAGTTACCATTTACTAAGGCAATGTTAAGGCCCCGGCCAACGTTGTCCTTAATACTGCTGATGAGACTGCAATCACAATATACACAGATGAGGAAGCTTGAAAGCTTGTACTTCTTAAAACAGGGATCATGAAGCTTGTTAAATGAACACAAGGACAACACGCTGAAGGAATCACGGCCAGCACACAGGGATGGCGGCAGAGACACAGAAGAGCAGACTCACATCGCACTCCCAATGAGATGCCATTGATGGGAGTAAGAAAGATGATGGAGTGAAAAGATGGACAAGACAAGGCAGACACACACAGGCGTTCGATGGCTTACATTTTATCCTCCAGGCAGATTTTGGGGCCGATGACGTTGGCGGCTCCAGAGACCAAGCGGAAGGCGAGGTGTTTGGGAGGGCACGGCGCCGACAGCCCACACTTGTACCTGCGTGGTCTCGGTTCTGAGGGAAAGTACGGCAGAGTGCAACGGTCACATCCACCAGCTCAAAAGACACAAAGGAACACAAACAAAAACATCCCACACATGCAAGGTGCTAAAGTTCTACATCTCACCTGGAGTGGTCTCCTCCTCTCCACCTGAGGATGGAGGAATAGCACAAATGATCAGTGCACAATTTAACATCAAACGTAGATCTTTCAAAATCTTAGCTGAAGAACCATTAAGCACAACCATTAAGCTACTGAAATGTGAAAGGTTTGGCAAAGAATTAGAAATACATAATGGTAACGCGTTTGTGAAGACCTGTGTCCAGTGTAATGATGGCATACGTTGTGTAAGACAGAAATTCGAGGTAGAATATGGTTTTTTTCATTAACTAAGGCAATCATGAAAACAAGCATTGAAAAAAATCTCATTAACTGAAATAAAAATGAAATTGTAAAAAGAAAACTAAATTACATCTGTAATGTTTTTATTTTCCATGCATTTTGTATGATAAAGCCTAGAAACAGACTAGAAGAACTGAATAAATCCTGACCAACCCTAACGTGTGTTTCACGTATCAAAACCATTATGATCAACTCTTGAAACTGTGGTGCATGATTGCATGGGGCATTTAGTCAAAGTGCTGCTGCTGTTTGTTCTTTTAGCCAATGACAGAAATGAAAACAACCAGAATTTGTGTACAGCTTATTTAATAAATGTAAAACGCTGCTTTTTTATTTTAGAAATGCTGCTGCCATGGTTCGCCATGGGTGTGCAGTAGCCACTGAAGCTCTCCAATAACAAAGCAATGCATTGTGGTCCTTTGCCTTTGCAACCTGCTGCTGCCCCTTTATGTGTGAAAGCGGCCCTCTGATTTGATTAGCAGTAAACCCAAATTCCAAGGTCTTTGCCAGCTGTTAACAAGTGTAAAATAAAGGGTTTATGAATTCATATTTATAAATAAACAATAAAAAAATGTGTGGTTATGTACAACCCCCAAAAGAGTAATAATAATTTAATATTTTCTGCTGTAAGTGACAACGCAATCAAGACAGCCAGCTTGAACTAATATCTCTGATCTTGCACTCAATCACATTTTACTACATAGAACTGAAAATGTTGTTGGGATTAGGAGAGTAGCCCTTTTCTGATTTAAATCTTATTTAGCCAATCACTACCAATTTGTCTACATATATGGACAAATATATGGAGATCATCATACTGCTCATCATCATATACGCCACCCCCAGGTGACATCGTGCTACTTTCCTCTGTGAAGCTTCTGTTAGGGCCACAGGCAGCCAAGAGTGTGTGCTGCAACCACATAATAAACCCCGATGGACTGATAACACCTTCTTTAACAGTTAGAAATCTTGCAATTATGAATTTCAGTCTCTCATTTAAAGCTCATATAAATAATATTTGGAGGGAAACCTTCCTCCACCTCAGTGCTAAACAAATAAGTCTGACTTTGACATGACGCTGGCAGCATGGTGGTTGTAGAGCGTCTGAGGTTGTGTGCATACTGCACACCTGCTTACTGAAAGAACTGCTGCTTTATCTGAGGAGCACTGAACTGAATGCAGTGTGATGTGTTTAAGTTTGCCACGTTTGTTGCATACTGGATACTATGGGTACCCATATCCAGTATGCAGTATACACCGAGTGCAGTATGCAGTAAACTGTACCTATTCTGAACAGAGCCCATGTCCAGAGACTAGCTGAAACCCTTGCCTTACAGTACCCAGTCCTCTGCCCAGTGTTGATTAGCTAGCCAGCATGCTACTGTTTTCCATGAAAGATGGTGTATATTTGCATCTTTTAATCACATAAGCTGTTTCAAAACAGAGGCTAATAAAATAAATAAATGAATAAAGATTACTACATTGAAATAGTATATGATGTTATGGTCCACATGTTAGTTAATGGCAATGAAAGCATGGTAATGAATTAGGTATGGAATTAAAAGGTGATGAATTATCTGGAATACACATTTACAAAATGGCAGAAAACATGTGAATTAAGTTTGCATCTACTATGCAAAACCCTTTTTCCAGCACTCATTTTTGCATTTTTGGTTAGTGATTTCCTGAGTTTTCCACCTATTCCTAGAGTAAAAAGATTTTTTACGATATCTGGGTCTTGTTTTTTTTTTTTTCAAAGATATATTTTATTTTCAAAATTCGCAAAAACTTGGTGGATGGAAAATGCCTTACTGTTTAACTGGGTTTTTTGGCCAGTAGGAGTATCATTGACACCCCCACTCTAATGAATACACCACCTTTTGACATGGCCACCTTTTCTCACACCCACACCTCTTGTCTTCAGGGCTCTATACTTGCTTTTACTGGCAGCAAATTACAGCATTTGCTGTCACACAAAAAGGGGTTATGACTGTTCTGAAGAGGGACGGTGACTGCTCAGGCCTGTAATGGTGGTATTTTCATCCTTGCAGTTCTCAGTAACACTTCATAGCATTCCCTTGTTTGACACGTTAACGGAGGAAAAAAAATCAAAATCAAAATTGCTTGCTAAACCAGCAAACCACTGGCTTGAATGTGTGGACATGGCTTCTTGATGGAGAAGGAGTCTCCTCAACAAATAATAAATAATTTATTTAATTTTCCACACATCCATACAACATTTCTTAACACGATTTGTTTTAAAACTTTGTTAATTTTTGTAAGTTCATACTTAGTGCTAAGTGGAAGATGCTACCACCTGCAGCAACTCTAAAAATAAACCCATTAGAACTAAAACTAAACTGAAATAAAAACTAATACATTTAAAAACATTAATACACATTAATACGCTGTGTATGTAAATACATTAAATACACGGCGGAGTTTGATCCGCTGTGGCGACCCCTAAACAGGAATTGCCGAAGGTAGAAGAAGAAGAAGACGACGACATTTAAAAACAACAATAACACTGTTAGTAAGACCAAGTGCATGTGTTAAATTTCCAAGGAGCATGTGTAATGTCATACTGATTAAATATGCAAGTTGCTCTGGATAAGAACACCTATTGTAATCCAACACTGTGATACTCCATGTAGCTATTCAGAAGACCTGATGTGAGCCAATGAGACAACACTGACAAGTATTTCTCTTGACCTGTAATGACAAAACACTCACCAGCAAAGAACATCTTCACTACAGAGGTGCCATCTCCTCCTAGTATGGAACTCGCCAGAAGCCATGTCAAGCCCACAAGAAACACCACAACAACAGCTCGCAGTGGCCCTGAGTGAATATGGAACATGCAAATAAGCAATGTGATGTGAATTAAGGGGGGGGGGGGGGGGTAGAGAGAGAGAGAAAGAGAAGCTCACACAGGAAAGTTTAATAGGTATGAATCAGTCAGATGAGCCATGTCCACTTTGCCCAGAAATCAAAAGGCCTACACCTTAATTAATTTTCAGATCCATAATTATCCTATAGCCACAAGCCTCTGCATGAGCAATTAATATTTTTCACCTCGTCAAATCAGTTTCTGAATAGGGATATAAAATGTTAGCAATACAGTGAGCCGAGACAGACACCCCATTGCTGCAGTTACATGCGGTCAAACTAAGTGCTAAACTCAACAGAAGCATCGTGTACTATGGCTAGTGGTGCTTGCACACCCATAGTTCACATTTACATGTCACATGACATGTAAACAGAGTAGGGAATTACAAGGATTACAGAAAAAATAAAAGTACTCTGAAACCTGATATCTCAAGATAAAGTCTGAGAATGACCCTGTGGCGTCCTTCATACTTCCTGTGAGGCAAAATGTTTTTTTTTCCTGGCAAATAGATTAAGATGAGGCAAATGTACTAAATGTGATGATTTATTTGTGCATTTTTAAGATACTGTGCGTTCACAACCCCCAATTATATCAGTACTTTAGTTTTGTGTTAACCACTTCCTTCAGTTTAGCCAACAATAGCCATTTGCACCAAAAATGTAAAGTATGCATACAAAAGTGGTTAGTCCACAAAGACCAAAACACATGGCCTAAACACACCCATAAATCAAAGGACGTGATTTGTAGTTTTCTTTATAATTATAGACATTTTAATATAGTGGTCTTAACCGGTGATTCAAACAGGTGAAGTATACAGCAGAAACAACTTGTGGGTCACAGTGTCCAGACTCAATGTGAGGATGAAGTGTACTAACCTGCCAGCCTCATGGCACCCGACGGCACAAACTGGGAAGAAAAGGTGAAAATGAGTCTTGTGGTCTGAACAAGAAATACTGCAGTGACACAGTTACATGTGTTATGTATTCAAGTGGGTACTGGTGTGAAAAGCATATCGTTCTCACGTTTTAATTACATCTCATACGTTGTCTAATTAGCAACTTTAAATTTGAATATGTACATTAGATTACACAGTGGTAGATTTACTACCATGGAGACTGAACCCCAACAGCCCGTCACTAAGGGCACAAACCCGAAACCAGATCCTGTGATGATAGATGAAAATGACACACACTTCAAATAAATACAGCAGCTGAAGATCACACACACCAGCTGAAGATCACACACACCAGCTGAAGATCACACACACCAGCTGAAGATCACACACACCAGTTGAAGATCACACACACCAGTTGAAGATCACACACACCAGTTGAAGATCACACACACTCCATATCGCCACTACTTCACCATGTTCAGGGTTTCTGGCTAATGCTACGTTAGCTGGTTACATCTGAATCACTGTTGCGTTGTTGGCTAGCTAGTTAGCACAGTTTTAACGACATTATCAAGCGGACATTGAGGTATCACAACATATCTTCATTACCGTTATAACGTTATTCTGAACGCCTTCCCGAATGGCGGTTGCGAAGTTTCCGAGACGTTTTCAAGACTTTTTAAAGCCGAATAAAATAAAGCGGCGAGAAGCTGAAGTGCAGACGGTTAAGACATCTTGTGTGGGGCGCTCCGTTCATGACAAAAAACAAACCCCAGAAAGGAAAACCTCTCGACCCACAGGTCAGCGACTCATATATATGTCTAAGGTTGGCTGTGTGGAAAATGCTAATGTGACATTAAGCCCCCGGTGTGTGGAGGGACGTGGTTATTGCGGGTATCTTCCGGTGTTGAGCGGAGCGGTGCAGCGCTGCCGGTGACGCGCAGCCCCGCGAGCGCGCACGCTCGTACCCGAGGATCTGGGGAACGCGCTTCTTCTAAAAGACACCGAGTACACATTAACTTAACAGTGCACACAGCAGTTCATCCGTGACTTTGTCACATGAAGTATATATAGTGTACTAGGCGGTCTAAATGATTTAAAATAAATCATCTAAATCATTATAATAAATAAATTGGTTCTGAATAATATTGATTAGATCATTTTTATTGCAATAATCACATCTAGTAAAGATTATATACTGTTATTGTTAGAAAATATTACTATTACGTGGATAACGTTTATGGATGATTATTTGTATTATTGTATTGTATTGTATTATTATGTAGTATATGCAACCTGCCCATGCTCTGGCCATTGGTTATGTGCACCGAGACATTACTGCAATAGACCTTGACACAAGAACATTGTGTTATTTAATTTATTTAATTTTCAATTAAGTTTAACATTGTGTATTCTGAACCAAATATTTTGCCCATCAACATAGCACAATCAATGATTAGTGATAACGGACTTTAGATAGGTGTTTATGAATTTTAAGTTTAACTTTTTGTGGATTTGAAAGAAGCACGTTGAGGATGAACACTCAATGAACACTTTGGATGAACACTTTTTTTTACACTTTGTAAAAGTGCCGATATTATTTTGCAACCAGCATCCGGGAATCCGTTTCAACAAGTTGTCAGTCTCAGATCGCGACTCACGACTCGTCAAGATGGCCACGTTGAGAGCCGCCGTGTCCGTCTCCAGCGCTCTGAGACCGGCCAGCAGCGCGCGGGTGGCGCGCGCGACGCAGGCAAGACTTTACATCTGAGACTTTACATCTGAGACTTTACATTTGTCAAGGCGTTACGACTCCTTCTAGGAGATTGGCTAGGGATTCGTGGCATCACAGCTTGTCAAAAAAGGTCTGAGTAGGTCGTAGAAGGGCTAGCTAAGCTAGTTAGATAGCTAGGTTGATTTAGATAAGGAACAAACGCGTACATAATCATGTTTCTCGTGGAATAATGTTCAGCCTGTGGCCCTGTAGGGAGCCACAGTCCAAGATTTCCTGCCGAAATGATACTTAACACGTGCAACCAAAGCGTAACATTAGCCCGACAAGCCCTCCGTTACTTCCTGAAACAGTCACAACTACTGTTTATATAATGGTGCGTCTCCATGAGGGAGTTTACCGAATGAGAAACGACTTACCTGAACCCGGTAACGCGGGCTGTGGTTCACAAATGTTGAACTGTTATCTCCTCAGGTTGTTGGAGTGGCAGCCGCCAAACGAAGAGAGAAATCTACAAGCACAGTGGGTTGTGATTTTTGTGGACCGAGTTCCTTGTAAAGTTGTAGTGTAGTGGTAAAGTAAAATGTACCTCCCCCTTCTCTTATCTCTGTGCGAAACATAATCACTGCTACTAAAGCACACAAACATTTTCGCTCTTTCTTGACCACTGTACGCTTTAAGTGAGATCAGTTCACGAGTCAGTTCACTTAACATCCAAAACTATACTGCACATTATAAAAGTGTCGTATTGTTTTGGTTTTTGGTCTTGGGGCCAAGCTAATAAATGAATTTGTGTCTGCTACGTGTGCTTGATGATAACCATTCCAGAGTGTGTGTTGTTGTTCGACCAAGGGCAGCCTACTCCTAACAACAGGCTTTGAGCATACTGTGTACTGTGCAGAGTACTTCTCATTCTCCTTTACTGTTCCCTTGCTCCCCCTGACATTACTCCAAAGGCACAGATCATAGTAAGTGTAATTTAAAACCAACCCTACATTGAAACATATCAATACATTCAGTGTCATTCCAGAGCATGGTCAATGCTCGGCTGAGCGCCCGGGTCTGAAAGTTCGGTGCTTATGTCCTCAGCCTCCCCCTGCGCGCTACGGCGGTAGACACACCGTCACACTGATTCCGGGGGACGGGATCGGCCCGGAGCTGCTCGGCCATGTGCGCGAGCTCTTCAGGTGAGTGTCAGGACTGGGCGGTTGCTAAGCTACGATCAGCTATTAGGAGGACAGAAGCATACATTCTCTGATGTTTAGAGGCTGAGTATGGTAATGGCTGCTAGGCAACGGTGCAGGGTCACAGATGACTGGATTGAATGCTCATTACTGCATCTTATTGCATTGCAGATTCAGCTGTGTTCCTTTGGACTTTGAAGTGGTAAATATCAATTCAACTAGCGAGGACGACATTAATAATGCCATCACTGCCATACGGCGCAATGGAGTTGCTCTAAAGGGTCAGTTGATCTAAAGGATATATATATATATATATATATATATATATATATATATATATATATATATATATATATATATAAATTACATACACACACAAACATACACGCACTATAGTAACAGTAGAGTTCACTTGTTCATAGTCTTGTGAGATGTCAGATACTTATCAGGGTCTGCCTGTAGTTGCTGTAATTTTCTTTCATATTGAACCCTGTTTTTGTAGGTAACTTGGAGACAAACCACAAACTGCCCCCTTCCCACAAGTCCATGAACAACCTTCTGCGGTATTTTTTTTAAAGCATAGTAACTTTACATGGCACGCCCCCCATCATAGTTTCACCTCTTTCCATTCCTGTTTCTTTCCTTCTTTCCCCCTCTCCATCTCCCTCTTTCTCTCCCTGCCTTTCTTCCTTCCTCTGTTTTGGGTTCCTTCTCCCCCCCCTTCCTCAGCACTTCCCTGGACCTGTATGCCAACGTGATGCACTGCCAGTCTCTCCCTGGTGTGCAGACCCGCCACAAAGACATAGACATCATCATCATCAGGGAGAACACTGAGGGAGAATACAGCAGCCTGGAGCACGAGGTAGAGGCTCCTTTCACTCGCCACAGTTCACAGGAGCCTCCCTTCAAGCCCATTAACACGCTCGCCTGGAGCAATCACGTTACCGTACGAAACGCATTAGCGTACGAAACGCATTAGCTAAGGTGGTCGCAATCGGTTTTTCTCATTTTCTTTTAATACAGTACCAGTAAAGTTTTACTTTCATATATCAATAAGCATGTTTGATGCGAGGCGTTTAAAGGCTTGCTGACGGTGTTGTCTGTTTTGGCTGTGTCAGAGTGTGCCTGGCGTGGTGGAAAGCCTGAAGATAATCACGCGGAGCAACTCCCTCCGTATCGCAGATTATGCGTTTCAGCTGGCGAGGGCGAAGGGGAGGCGCAGGGTCACGGCTGTGCACAAGGCCAACATCATGTGAGTGAGGTCCGCGTGGCGTGGGTCGGCACCACGTCACACAAGTGGGCACCACCGCTGCATTTCACGGATCTCCGCAACCACGTCCATTTAAGGATGCTGTTTCTGTGTCATCCATGCCACGTGGTTGGGAATATGACCTTCAGTTTTCTCTATTCTGATTTTCACTCAGCTGCACTCACCTCTGTGTCGTCTGTTCCCCAGATCACTCTCTCCCCCAGATCACTCTCTCCCCCAGATCACTCTCTCCCCCAGATCACTCTCTCCTCCAGCTCACTCTCTCCTCCAGTTCCCTCTTTCCCCCAGATCCCTCTTTCCCCCAGCTCACTCTCTCCCACAGATCCCTCTCTCCCACAGATCCCTCTTTCCCCCAGCTCACTCTTTCCCCCGGCTCACTCTTTCCCCCGGCTCACTCTCTCCCCCGGCTCACTCTCTCCCCCGGCTCACTCTCTCCCCCGGCTCACTCTCTCCCCCAGATCACTCTCTCCCCCAGATCTCCCCCAAAGCTCTGCGGATCTTGTGAAGCTGTGATTGCACCAACCCGTTTGTTCCATCCTGTTCAGTACTGTTCAGCTCATTATGTAGCCAGAAAATCATAGAAAATAGCATATTTATATATATTATAGCAGATTTATATATAGCATATATTCTTGTTCACTCCAGAGTCTCTCCTGTTCACTTGTTTACTCGCACATCGTTGCCTATATATAAAATTATTGTCAGTGCACTGTATAAGGCATTGGCCAATAGTAAGATGGCAGATTCAGATGCTACATTCCCAGAGTTGATGAGTTTCCAACCTTGAAACAGCGTGCAAGAGTGCACTATTCCTGTACTACACAGGTTCTCTCTCTCGCTCTCTCTCTCTCTCTCTCGCTCTCTCTCTCTTTCTCTCTGACTGCTTGTTTTGTCCCCCAACAGGAAGCTGGCTGATGGGCTCTTTCTCCAGTGCTGTAAGGAGGTAGCCTCTGGATATCCTGACATCACCTTCGACAGCATGATTGTAGATAACACCACCATGCAGGTGAGGGTTTGTGATGGGGCAGAGGTGGGCATTTCAGGTTCAGAAAGTAAAACTCCTTCCCATGATTTTATTCAAGCTTGCTGAATTTTGTAATTGGTGCAAGCCAGGTGAAATTAGTGGAATCAACACAATCCAGGAAGCCTGAGTAAAATCCTGGTGAGGACTTTTACTTTCTGGACCTGGAATGTCCACCTCTGGTGACGGGTGATCCACAAACAAATCCTCTTTTTGCTAGACTAGAGGGTCCGATGAATTTATTCAAAATAAATTGCAGCATTTGCAAACAAAAGCCATCCTGAACTCACACCAAAAACGAGATGTTTGAGGCTAATTGTAATTTAGGAACCCGATACCCCTGCCCCTTATTTTCGTCTTAACCGTGTTGTCCTACTCTACTTTAACAGTGTCCTGTTAAACATTGGGAGAGTACATTGTGAAATGAATATCATTTTAAGGCTACCTTGGTGTACAAAGGAGGTTCTTAAAATCAATGTGACAGTCAGTGTAGCAGTTGATATATGAGCCCACACAATTTCTGGATGGCTGCCATGGGCATTGAAGCCAGTGAATCAGCATTGTTTGACTTGTTTAAGTGGGGGATACTTCAAATGTGTAAACACAAGTGAGTCATAATGTACATCACTGTCTCTGATAAACTGGCAATCTGCTGTAATTCCAGAATACCAGTCTGTGTATTGCACGGATAACTGGTGACAGACTAATAATATAAATTTAAATAGTTACCTTAAAACCCCACACGTATATATTCCTTTGTACCTTTTAGTCGTTCCCCTAAAAGCCTTTTACCATTCTGCTGTTTGGGTTGGTTCAGCAGAACCAATTCATCAACCAGGTCTAGCTAACGGGCTTTGACTGGTGACGGCAGGAAAGGCTGCTGACTGTTGGCAATTTCAAAAATGTGTGTATCGTATCATAACGTTATAAACATTTGTAGCTGAGCTTAATTACATAAAATCACCATACTGTGTCCTGCACATTTTGTTATATTCTCATTGCTTGCTACATCATTAAAATGGTTGCTGTGCAAGACCTTTAAAGAAAACCTGTCATTGTTGCCTTCACATACGTGAGATCTGTTTTGCACTATCCTTTGTTACAGCTGGTTTCCAAACCTCACCAGTTTGATGTCATGGTGATGCCCAATCTCTATGGCAACGTGGTCAGCAATGTGTGTGCAGGACTGGTGGGAGGGCCTGGTCTGGTGCCTGGTGCCAACTACGGTCGTAATTACGCAGTGTTTGAAACTGTGAGTGTTTGAAACTCTTCTTCATGCTGTCTGGTCAGAGCTTCGGCTAACACAATGCAGTTTTTCTCAGTCGATTTGGTTAATTTCTCACATCATGCTTTACATTGGCATCACAACTGCATTTCTCAAAACAGTTAGTGCAAACAGCAAAACTCAATGAAATACCTGCAGAAGCAGATACTTCACTCAAAATTCTTTGTTTTTGCCCCAAAAGCAAATAGTTAGGTCAGTCAGTGCCATCAGAGTATCTAGTCAGTGTGCCATTGCCTATGAACAAGGCAGTCAAAATACTTAGTCATGTTGTCAGTACAACTATAAGTCACAGTCAGTGCAGACAGAATAAGTATATTCTGATGGAAACTAGCTAAGCTTTTGATTTCAAGAAACAGTACGTTACACACAAAATACAAACTTGCACAGAACACAAAGTTACACATCACTGTATGTGAGAGACTGATAGAAAGAAATTGGAGTGGAATCAAATTTGTACAGCAATATTGTTCGCACTGCAATTTGGTAACAAAAACAAATCTGATTGAAATTCAGAAAAGACCGACAACTGACTGGAAAAACTGCAAAATTAGAAACTTATTCTACACATTCAAAACAAACTAAGCACATACAGCCTCCTCTTGTGTGAAAATGGAACCTCTGCTACCCCTATACTTTTAAAATCGGCGTAGTGGAAAACGCGCATTTGACACCTGTCAGCATTTGACACATTTGTTTTCCTGCATGATCTTGTGCAGTGTCCCAATAAAAAAGACTTCCTGTTTAAATGCAGTCTTGAAGGCAAGCACGTAAACAGAACCAAAACGCGGACATGTTTTCAAAATTCCTCCATGTGACACAGGAGACAGCAGCCGTCGTGTTTTTACATTGATATACGGGCCTCTTCTTCCTCTTCCTCTTCTGGCAGGCTACTAGGAACACTGGCAAGAGCATCGCTGGACGCAACGTGGCCAACCCCACGGCCATGTTGCTAGCCGGCTGTCTCATGCTGGACCATCTCAAGTAAGTTCAGCAAGTGCAGTAGCCTCGTTTGTAATTCTGAGTTATGTCACTTGTCGTGATGATTTAATAACACCAGTTTGGACGTTCCTGAGCGCACATACTGTTTTCTTCTACTTGGTTCCTGTTCCTCCTTTCAGTATAACGGGCTAAAATTGGGTCCACACTCTGAAGCTAAAATGTCTTTTTTCCCATTTCATCAAATGTTACCGGGGTAATTCTGTACATGTAGTAATAGGAACAAGCTAGTGTGACATCAACACTGGGAGGATTGACTGCCCTTGGACTAGAATATCAGATAACCCCCGATGCCTTTAGTAAAACTGACAAGATTTGTATAATGCAAGGATACCTGGATTAATTTCTCTTTTCTAACACACCTACTAAACCTGCTAATTAAGTGATTAATTGACCACAAATATCCCTGTGAAACATCAAAGCTACACTTTAGCATTCCAGCTGTCAGACCTGACCTGAGGCATGTTAGTCAGTAACTGTATTTGTGGATGGTTAAATTGTTCTAACAAATGTTTTTTTCTTTGTCTTCTTCCCTAGACTTCATGATTATGCTAGCATGATTCGTAACGCTGTCTTCACCACTATGAATGAGACTCTGGTAAGACAACCACTTGGCCACATTCTAATGGTGGGAGACTCGTGTAATGTGTAGTGGCGTTTTGCAACCTTTTCTCAAGTTTCTCCAGTCCAACCTGTTAATCCAGCAGAATGTCTCTGAACTGATGATATTACAAGTGTGGTACAAATTGTTGTACTCAAGTTGACACTCTTTGTCTCATGAGGAAGACATTCTAAGTGCTGAATTAACAATGACCTAACTGCAAAAATTGTGAAAAATGTTTGAATTATGAAATCTATTCACCCCAACATTGCGAGCCCCCCACAGGGGTCTTCAGGTAGGCACCTCCCTTCATCTGTGTCTTTCACCGAGTTAAGGTCACGACACCTTCAAACGACCCAACAGTGAGGTCTGGCATTCCAGCCCCGCCCCTCCAAGCTCTACTTCTACACCCAGCCACACCCCTTTAAACGTAAACCCAAACTGGTCTTCGTGGCGATATGAGCCTTACTGAGCCCCACAGTCTAGCCTGCCACCAGATGTCTTTCATCTCAGCTGTCATGTCTGCTTACTTGCTTCTTCCTTTCAAAAGGTTCAACACTTTGAGTACACCACTGTGTACAGCCTCAGCATAGTTAATGCAAGGCACTGTGGGAACTGTAGTGTTTTACCTACATCTGCACGCCACTTCCAATCCTGCACTTCACCAGACATGCCAATATTTATGGCCTTGAAGTGTCACCTTGTGCAGGTTTTTCTTTGTGCATACAGTCCCGTGTCCCTTTGTTAGCTCGGCCTGCTTTGCACTTCTCGTTCTACCTGCTCGTGACAGTCGTAAGTCACTCCAAGCAAATGTCGTGCTACTCGTGTTCGTAAAACTAGTAATCATTCACGTTCTCCCTGCCAGTGTTGGCTTTAACATGTTCCATGAGTCACCCCACCCAAGACCTTTGATTCCACAGTGTACTTGGCCAGTCATGTCCCTAAGCTCACCTCCACTCAATGGTTCAGCTTTCTCCTGCTTTTGTGACTGCCGCCATTCATCTTGCGACTCATCTTGGAGCATCTCGGCTCCTCAGCCAAACCAAGTGGTATCTTCAACACTCCGCTCACATACTTTGCTCCGTAAACATCTAAACAGCCTTGTCATTACAGTTCATTAGTGATCCTCTTCTGCCTCTGCTTCAGTAACTGCAACCTGATAAATCGTCAGTGGCCGTCTGTGGCTACGCAGAAATCCAAGCTGGAGACACACCCATTTTTATTTACCTGGTAAAAATGAGTTCTCAGTGCTGTTATTATCCTTCACCAATTCTGTCTTTAGGCCCACAACTTGGTCTTTATCGTTTAATGCTACACTGTGCCTGTGCCATATATCTGGACTCTTAACTGACAGCTCCAGTATAAATGATCGAAAAAGATATTGGTATAATTTTTATCTTGCACAAGTTTTCCTTTCACAGTTGACAAACTTCTAGGCTTGCTTGTATTCAAATCAAATCAAATATATTTGTATAGCACTTTTCACAACACATGTTATCACAAAGCGCTTTACAGGATTTACAAGGTTAACAATACTATGGGTCCAAATCCCTAATGAGCAAGCCAAAGGCGACAGTGGCAAGGAAAAACTCCCTAGATCACATATGTCAAATTCAAGGCCCGTGGGGCAGATCCGGCCCGCGAATTGATTATCTATGGCCCCCTGGATGATATTTAATTACTGTTAGAACCGGCCCGCAGGCCACAGCCGCCCGATGGTGTTTTGCACGCACAAACACTACATTCCCCACAATGCAACGGTAGCCCGCGAAGTCACTGCAGCGCACACAAGCGGCGAGGGTCAGCGCGGCGAAAATAACGTAATCGCAGTGGCTCAGCTCATGCGGGAGCGTCTCGCGCGCTGTCGATTCGCGAGGTCGTGCATCTCTCGAATTTTGTACTTTGCGCGCCGCGCCTCAGCGCAATGAACAAAGTCATGTTTGCAGGGTTCATACACCTTTATAAGGTGGAATTCAAGCACTTGTACGTCACTTTCAAGGTCAATTTCAATATTTCCCATCACGTTAAACTTAATTAAGTTAAATATTTATACATATACTCGAAATGATTCGAAATAATTCGCTTTTTATTCACATTATTTAATGGTTGTTTATTTTCAAAACGCCCAATATTAACGTCTTCACGTTCTCTCATGTTTCGTCCTGGAATTACAAGAGGCTCGTATTTGTTAACGTAATAAAAGAGAACTGTTCAGTCAGATAGCTATTTGTTGTGAAACGAAGTAGTTACAATTTCAAGCATTTTCAAGTACTTTTGCTTAAATTCCAGCACTTTTCAAACCTTTATTACTTTATTCATGTTTGCTTGTTGAAAAATATTTTCACTTGAAATTACTGACAGATCCATAAGAAAATATTGCTTTGTTCATTTAAGCATTAAATAATATACACTGTGTTAGGTCTTGGTTCAATAGGCTATGTGCAATCATTTCAATATGTTTTAATAAACATTGAACCAGTCCGGCCCTCAGCTTGTAGCAAATTTGTTATTTTGGCCCTCGGTGTATTTGACTTTGACATCCCTGCCCTAGATGGTGGGGAATAGGAAGAAACCTTGGGAGGACCAAGATTCAAAAGGGAACCCATCCTCCATTGGGCGGCCCGTTAACACACAAATTACACAAAAACAATTATACAGATGAATACACAAGTCACAAACAAATCACATAAGTATAATGTAACTAGAATGAAAGTTCTGTAATATAATGTAGTATTAACTTTGATCATTGTCCTTCTAAAATTATCATTTAAATTCTCTAGCAACTGCTGGGTACACGGCACAGTTATTGCCATGACATCCATCTATGCCCTATCTGGTGGGAGCTGGGAACAGCCCCTCCCCCCCCAACACCCAACAAACCAAATGCTTTTCATTTGGCACTGAGCCAAATGCATTCTAGGAAATCCAGATGTTGGCTCCTCCTCTCTTCTTTGTGTCTCAATCATGCTGCTATTCTCCACAGTCACAAATCCTTTATATAAAGCCTTTTATATCGATGTAGCCATCACGTTACTCACTTTCAAATATGGCACCAATCTCTGTGCATTCACAGAAAGAAAGAAAATCTTATATTCCACATTCTGAAAACTTAAAAGGCCTAAACTACACCCAAAACATTCTTCAAATTTGGATTAAAGATTCCTCATTTTCTTCTGTACTCCTTTCTTCCAAACTACAGCTTCATTAATTCAAGACCTAAAGTGCATGTTTGTAAGTATGACACCGTTAGGCCTGGTGCAGAACCTCCCTTTGTATAATGCACCACCCCATAGTCCACTTTGGTGTCTGACATCCATTTGCCCTGTATCACCTACTAGCTCGTTAGCCTCAAACCTACCTGAACACACACCATCAAAATGCTCCTCTAGTTTCTCCCAGATTTCTGCTTAATCTCAAAATCTCAAGACCTTTGCTCTTCTCTGCTGGCCTCCAGTGCTGTCTATACGACTTTAACTCCTGAATGAATCCATTTCTACTCTCCATCTCGACTTCATTATCCTTCGTCCCTTTTCCTTGTTCTGTGAACTACCCAGCCTCACCATCCTGTGGTCATAAACAACTTTACCTAAGGTCATAAACAACTTTACCAGATTATTCTCTACTGATCCCTCAAAGTGGCCACTATACCCTTTTAGATCATTATTACTCAAATCATAAACCCTTCCAGCCTGTTTTCTGTTGCGCCTGGTCATCTTCTCGGCCCAGTTCCTTTGTCCTTCATGAGCTTGTTCACCCTCTCATGATCTGCACTGTCCCTCTGGCTAACATCAGTTTCACTGCCCACTATACCAGCGTTGGAGTTCTCCTCGGTCATAGCGGACGTGTTTGATGTCTTTGGTATGTAACCTGGACCTCCGCCAACTGGAGTAGTGCGCGGTCTCTACCTTCTCATTCAAGCTTCTCGTCTTTCAGATCTCCATCACCTTTTTCCACGCATGCACACCTGCAGAATCTTATCTTCTCCTGCCGTCCTAGTTGTCTCCATGTTGATCTCCTTTTTCAGAGTCAAAACTGTTCCAGAGTCAGTAGTAATGAAATCCTTGGACAGGTCGTCGTCCTCCCGTGATATGCAGACTCATTGGCTATCGCATGTATCTGCTTTGTATTGCCGCTGATGGGTTGCATGCACATGGTTGAACCATGGATGTCACTGGCATGAGTCGCGAGCCCACAACAGCCTCACAAAAACAGTCCCCCTTGTCAGCTGTCATCATATTTAATGGACATGTCCAAGATAAGTATTCTAAAAATCATATTCAAAATTATTATTAGAATAATTCTAAATTATAACCGGAAAGCTTTGGTAACACTGGCACTGCTATGATATAAGGGAGCTACTGTGTTGTGTGCTGGTGTAGCCAACTCGACACGTTTCTCTTTTCAGGCCTGGTGTTGTTGGAAATGTTACTCCTCGGGCCGCCTTCTTTTTTTAAGTCAGTTTCAGGAAATATTCTCAGCCAGGCGATGTGTAGGTTTGCCAAGTGTTGTACATAAACAATGGCTCTGCAGGAAAGTGCAGCAGCAGTGTTCTCAGTGGTGTTTCCTCAAGTCTTTAACCTCATCCACGTGTCTGTCGCCAGAATCCCACGAGCAGCTTTGCTGCCATCACCGTTTAACTCTGTTGTAATTACATTGAAATAACTCGAGAAACTAAGGAACACCTAAGCTGAGCCTTGAAATCATTTTCAGACATGCAGGTCTGACACTGTCCAGTAGAATTTGTGTAAGACACCAAGGTCCTTCCAGAATTAACTTTAATATGGTCATAATTAAACTGAGATTCAAATATTAAAAAAAAAATATATATATATATAAACTATATTATTTTATTATTCTAGAATATCACTTTGTCAGTTTAACAAAAAATTGCCAATCTTTCTACACATTTAAATTTCACTGTAAATTATCCAATAATCTTTATGCATTTGTGTGGCCATTTGGATGGCTATATTTTATATATATATATATATATATATATATATATATATATATATATATATATATATATATATATATATATATATATAAAATGTTTCTTTATTTTACTTTATTTTAATTTTATACTAGGATGTCACAATGTTTGTCATTCGCTGTGTTGCAGTTGCATACACCGGACATCGGGGGGCAGGGCACTACTTCAGAAATGGTGCAGTCTGTGATGAGTAACATAAAGAGAAGTGGACCACTCACCACAGAGCTGTGATCCAACACCCCGTGGTACAGAAGCACTGCCCCTGTGGACATGCATCGTACTCATCTGGGTGGCGGGTGTGGTTTGTTACCAAAGCAGATATGTAGTCACGTCTTCTGCTTAAAATGGCTACTTTTCTCTTAGTTTGCCTGTTTTCTCTCTAATGCCACACTTCTTTTTAAGTAAGTTTAACTAAGGTCCCTCGAACACCATCCATCGCTGTACAGACGCACACGGTTCCTGAGGATGTTGCCACGTGAATCAAACTTCCTCCCTATGAACTCTGGGCCCTCATCACCGAGCCAAATCTGATGAGATATTTTGGGCTCAGAGGGTTTAGAGTTCAGCGTATTTGTACGTTCCAGCTGACATTTCCGGTACCGTCCCAAGTCACCTGTTATTCACCCAATGTATCTGAATGGTTGTTAGCTGTTAGTATGATGTTCATTACGAAGACCCCACGTGGGGTTAAGCTTAGTCTAAATACATTCCATGATTAAATCTATCCATGTTAGTGTGTTATTTAAGCTTAATCTACGGTGTTATTATGTCAAAATAAGTTATTTTGTTGCTGGACGTATTAGTAGAATGGGTCTCGGAGCACTTTGATACTAAACCTTAGTCCCATTCTGTCTTTCCCTTTTTATGGTATTGTTTATTTCTTGTCTTATGATGCATACAATGAGCATATTCAGTTTTCCTTCTTGCACAATTAAACCGTGAACATAATGGATCACACTATCAAAAAGTCATACTGTAACTTAACCAGAACATTTATTATTTGATCTCTTGGAACTTATTATATTTTCATTGTTGTGCATTATATTGATTGTACCAAAACAGCGGTTAAAGTGGTTAAAAACACGATTGGATGGTTTTGTACACGTACTGTGGCCTGAGAGCTTCTCAATAAAGTGGTATTTTAACTTCTGTGGGCTTTGCAGTGTGACTTCTCTGATTATACCTTGTGGTGTTTTAGTAAACAGTTAAGTTCCACTAAGCTGTTAATACAGGACACATGGGATAAACCTTATTTAAAGAATAAATTGGTTCTGTATTCCAAGACACTCGCACTTGTTTGGTAGTTTGGGTACAAACTCTACTGTTCTGTGCCTGCTCAAATTGTTCTTGAGAAATACCTCTTGATGAGGCAGTTGGCCAAAAAGACCCGGCTTATGTTTTGCCTGTTAACGGTCCCCTCTGGGACAGAGCAGTACTCCAATCCTGCAAGCTGGTATCCGACGCCAGCTTAGAATAGATTAGTTGAAAGGTGGACGATTTACTTGAAAAATCTTTAAAGCTTTAAAAATCTTGGAATTGTCAGCTTAAGAGACTCGTGGAAATGCTAGTTAAAATCCACCCTGCCAACCCTTTAACTGAGAATAAATGCTAAGTGGAAAAGAAAGACTTACTCAACACTGTCATTGAGAAGTCTGAGAATGAATGTGGCACTGTTCTCAACAGTAATGAATAGCATGATTCCATAGCACACCAGGTCTGCCAAAGCAATTATGTTGTAACACACTAACACTAAAACAAAATTAATGCACCTCTCAGAAAAGAACATTAATTCGTAGGACCGTACACAGTGTAGAAATAGTTTGGATTGTCCTCCTTTGGCAGTGAAATTGATATGCATTTTTAATTTTAGAATCCCTAAAATAGTATTAGCATTGTCATTATGTGTCTGTAATCACTGGCAAGATTGTGGTGGACATATAAAAATACATTTGTTTATTTTAAAAGCTCTTAAGAAACAGTTTTTAAAATAACGGAAAATGCATGGAAAGTCATTCGTCGTTGTGACGGTATAAACGTCAAAGTAACGTTAGGAAAGGTTGTAATGGATGCTGTGGTCATTTCCTCAGCAGATCTATATATCAGAAGGACTGCCAAACTCAGCAATGTGAAACTGTGAGTGTTAGTGTTGTAGATCGCAGATTAATAAAGGTCACGGAGGGAGACGTCCATGTCCACTCTGGTTCTGCTAACACTGGTCTCCGTCTCCCATCACCAGCTGGGTCTCCAGAGGACACATCGCTGGCACGCGCACACTGATCTTTTGTGCGATGATGAAGTTCCATCTCCGGGTCCAATTGCACTTGTTTATACATCATTTTGTTGTTGCTTCGAACCTGAGCCCTTGGTTCATCCATCATCCGTTTCACCTCTGATCTCCTATGTGTCGATGAGGGCCGCATGCAGCTTCTCAATCCAACACTTTCACTCGGAGGTCAAACTCTGGGAGCCTGCATGACTCATGCGGTTGGCAGGCGAGAGTAAGTTGATGGGGGAGAGGTGCAAAAGAACAGAAACACATGTCCAAGGACTCCAACCTTGTTCCAACTGCGGCCTCCATAGGCAGCATACCTACGTCTGGTGCAGTAACGCAAATGCGCGCGGTCGTTCGCCAAATGACACTGCTCGTTCATTCCGCTCCCGCGTGGACGCGCTGCGCAGACACGCGGCGACTCCACCCGTTCTAGTCGCGCGTAACGGCGCGATGCGCCATGCACCAAGCCCCGCTCCATCTCACCGTGTTTATGTGCTGA
This sequence comes from Brachyhypopomus gauderio, assembly GCF_052324685.1. Lineage (NCBI taxonomy): Eukaryota > Metazoa > Chordata > Actinopteri > Gymnotiformes > Hypopomidae > Brachyhypopomus > Brachyhypopomus gauderio. The sequence continues at coordinate 6,361,531 of NC_135231.1, read as the reverse complement.
AAGAGCGGCGATTTCCACAACGATTATGAGCCATAATTTCAGAGGTACGTTCGCACTCGCTCTTCCACTTTCCACTTTCCCTGCTGGCTCCTTGTAATTGTGATTCATGACTGGTTTCCTTGTTCCTTTCACAATCCATCCCCAAAAACGCTCTCATGACTCACAGTGGGATGCTCCAAATATCAGAAGAGAAAGGTTTTACCCTATATGTACGCCAGAGTGAACAGATGTCCTAGGCAGATTTTTTTAACATTTAATAGTTTGCGTATCAAAAATGTTCTCATGGAAACGGAACAAAAACGCTCTTGGACATTTTGATTATGTACGTGCCTGTAGGTTCAATTAAAGTGTTGTGTTCAACCTAGTCCTCTCCTACAAACACCAACAAGCTCTGAAATGCTGTGCAACTTTGCTTGTGATTTTTGATATGGCTGACAAGATCGCCTTCTCTTTACACTACACTGTATAACCACCAGCTTGAAATGAATATTTCCGCTGTCTTTATATAAGATTAACACAGAAGGTGGTCATATGATTTTTTTTTTGCTTTGCAACTGTGTTTTTACTTGGATTTTCCAGAGTTGTGTAAACCCAGCAACATTAGACAACAGCTGCTTCAATGTGAAGTGTGTAGTGTGGATGCCTTTCAAGCAGATGTTTTTATAAGTCCATATGATCCTCAAGAAGGGCCCAAGGGACCCCAGGCAGAAATGTGTTAGATGAGTTAAGTATGTATATGTGTGTGACTGTGCTTAACTTGTGAAGGGCCCCAGCACGTTTCAACACAGTAAATTGATCCCACCTGCACATACTCCCAAAATGTTTTGAACCCTTTGGATTTATCTAGCAGTCTGCATAAGACACTCTGATGTCAATGATATAATAGAAATCATTAATAAAAAAGACAATTTGTTTAATGAGCAACTCAAGACATATTACTGCACATATTGTTGATCAAATGCTGTAAACAAGTATCTAGGACAATTACCTCTTAAAAAGAGCGTAATTGAGTCAGGTTATTAATCAATTCAGGAAAGGTTTTTTCAGCTCTAAAAGTCAAATTTCTGTTCAAGTGTACTGAGGAGAAAAGATTTCAGGAGAACGCAAACGAAAAACTGTTGATGAGGTTGTGAGGGGTTGAAAGGATACGAGTTTGCACTCCGTGAGTGTTTATGAACGAAAACGTCGGCATTCTACGAACAAAAAGCACCAGGACCCTCCGCAACACAAACGGACCATGAGGTGTCGGCTAAGGACCTTTTTGCATCTGATATGTTCATGACTGGTATAACAGCAACAAGAGCAGCATTCCTCAGAGGGTTAGCAGGGCGGGAACGACACAAAACACGCTCCATGTCTTGAGTTTGTTCAAGCCCACCTGGACATTACACAGCACTGTTGGAACAGTGTTCTGTTGACAGATGAAATGAATGTTTAACTTGTAGCTATGCAAAAATATAGGTTAAAGTTATTGCCAATAAAGTTACTACTATAACACACATATTAAATACAGACCACAACACAATTAGAACAATCATAATATGACACACACGTTACCACATACATTTCCCATAATTGCTCAATGATTATCGATTTGGAAAATCGGATCTCATTCTGATAGCCTATCTTGCACAAATTTTGATCTTTCCAGAAGCGTTTTCGCCCATAACAGCTCACAGATGTCCCCACTCCACCTTTTAGCCTGAACTGTGGAAACATAGCATCAGCCTCTCTACCAACCCACCGCTGATTTTGCTATTAAGCTCAGTTTAAGAAGCAGAACCAATAAAACTGGGGAACCCATCAAAGTCCCTCTGTCTCCGCTTTACTCCACCACATGCCACATGTTTAAAACCTTTTCTTATGAGCCCCCATGGGCAAGCAGTGAGTAAATTATGTTTTTTGGAGACATACGTAACATGCTTTGTGTGTGTGTGTGTGTGTGTGTGTGTGAGAGAGAGAGAGAGAGATTTTTTAAGGATGTCAAATATTTTTCAGATTTTTCTAATCTAACAAATAATATTTGTTGGCTTTACAAAGCTGTTATCACTGGCATTGTGATCCAGTTGCCTTGCATTTATGTCTCCATGGTCTTTCTCAATCAGTTAAATGTCTCATTTTTAAAAAATGTTTTTGATATTGAAAACACTTTTTTTTGCCTCATCTAAATTGCTCCTCATACCTCCCCAGACTTTGAAGACATACACTGTCTTTCTGTCGCAGACTTAACCATGATTTCCTCTTCCTTCTAGAAGACACTATCGTATACCTGTAAGTTCAGGAAATTATTTGTCCAGGAAATTATTTGAAAAAAAAACCTATTTCAACTCTTTCTTCAAAATTCAAAAAATGTACTGATGTTGTTAGTAATAAACTCCAGGATCTAATGAGCAGTTTATCCCTCTAACAGCACCAAGGCCATGAAAGAGCAATGTGTAATACTATAATTAAATTGGAACATATAAAACTATATAGTGAGAACTATAAATTAAACCAAACAACAAAAAATAATATGGACCCCAGAGGTTTATATAAATATAATATATAAATGAATAGTATGTAGACATGAGTCATTGCTTAGGCAACAGCCCTGCGACCTGGACCCATATAAGCGGATGTGAATGGATGGGTTGGTATAAGAGTCATGGCCAGGCTGGAAAGGTCAAGTAGAAACTGTGAGTTGGCTTGTAGCACGTTCTGCTCTAACAACATTTATAGGTAGAAAGTAATGTTTGTGAATAAAAGCTTAATACTAGAGCACAGGAGTACTGGAGCCCTCTGAACTGAAATTTAGGAAGTGTGAAAATGAACGATTTTCCAAGCAGTAAAGAGGGGGAGAAGGGACAGTCGTAACCCTGCGCTGTCAGGATGAAATGCAGCCACGTGCAAATTCTTCACCACTAACTCTCTTCCACCATATTTGCTTGTTATACCTTGACAATACAAGTGATATATAAATCAACTCATTTTAATGAGATGATAGACTTTGTTAACTTTAAAATGTAAGTGGGTTTGTAATGGGAGCATGAAGGAACAACAAAAAGGATTTAAGAGGAGTGTCAACAAATGGGCTCAGAGTTAATGTAAGGCAGCCTGACTGGGTTGACCAGCTTCAGAGGGTATTGAAAACTGTCAATACCCAGGAACGAGGCATTGTGGTATGAAGCGGACTGCATGGAGGGATGAAGTAGACTGTATGGAGAGATGAAGCGGACTGCATGGAGGGATGAAGCGGACTGTATAGAGGGATGAAGCAGACTGTATGGAGGGATGAAGCGGACTGTACGGAGAGATGAAGTGGACTGTATGGAGAGATGAAGCGGACTGCATGGAGGGATGAAGCGGACTGTATAGAGGGATGAAGCAGACTGTATGGAGGGATGAAGCGGACTGTACGGAGAGATGAAGCGGACTGTACGGAGGGATGAAGCGGACTGTATGGAGGGATGAAGCGGACTGTATGGAGAGATGAAGTGGACTGTACGGAGAGATGAAGCGGACTGTATGGAGGATGAAGTGGACTGTATGGAGAGATGAAGCAGACTGTATGGAGGATGAAGCGGACTGTACAGAGAGATGAAGTGGACTGTACGGAAAGATGAAGTGGACTGTATGGAGGGATGAAGCGGACTGTATGGAGAGATGAAGTGGACTGTATGGAGAGATGAAGCAGACTGTATGGAGGATGAAGCGGACTGTACAGAGAGATGAAGTGGACTATGGAGAGATGAAGCGGACTGTATGGAGGGATGAAGCGGACTGTATGGAGGGATGAAGAGGACTATACGGAGGAATGAAGTGGACTGTATGGAGGGATGAAGCTGACTGTATGGAGGGATGAAGCGGACTGTATGGAGGGATGAAGAGGACTATACGGAGGAATGAAGTGGACTGTATGGAGGGATGAAGCGGACTGTACAGAGGAATGAAGCGGACTGTATGGAGGATGAATCGTACTGTACGGAAGGATGAAGTGGACTGTATGGAGGGATGAAGCGTACTGTATGGCGGCATGAAGTGGACTGTATGGCGGCATGAAGTGGACTATATGGAGGGATAAGGGTGTAAAAAACAGATAAATCCATATTCTGGGATCAAAGCAAAGCACACAAGTGCCAGCCCAGGGGCTTTAACATGAAACATGTCAACAGCAGAAGGAGGAAAAGCCCAGTGAAGTCTCCTGAGAAAATATGGACCAATGAAAGAATGAAAGACAAGGACATGAGTCAGTCATCTATGACAAAAAAAAACAGGCTACTCAACTGGGTATTAAAATGGAATTAAATATCTGGCAGTTAATATTTTACAATGAGCAGACATGATCTCTTATCTTCTAACTATGGACATTTACATCCTAATACATAAATCTAGCCTGGAATGAGCAAAGGGACATAATAGTTTTGGGAATAATAGAAAATATAAATAGAAAATGCACGTGTGTGAGTGTGTGTGTGTGTGTGTGTGTGTGTGTGTGTGTGTGTGTGTGTGTGTGTGTGTGTGTGGCTTTGAGCCTTCAGAAGTACTTCCCAGTGACCTATTATAGTGTTTTGTTGTGTTATATGTAAAACATTTTTGTCATAGATTCCTTAACAGTCCAGATGCTCCTGAACTGAGTACTTGGGCTTCCTGCACACAGAAAGGTTGAAGAGGAAATCGGTAAATTGGTAAATCTGTAGCTTAAATCCACATCTGTGGATGTCTCTGTGTGCATATTCGTGGTATGTATATGCTATTTATGTTATACATTTATAATAAATGATTAAGAAAGCTGGGGCAAAATTGGATGTTGTGTGTGAGTTTGTGTGTGTGTATATATGTGTGCGCGCGTGTGTGTGTGCGTGCTTGAATATACACATGTACATTGTTGTAATCGTTTAATAGGACAAATGTCACCACAATGTCAGAAAAAAAGTATTGTGGGTGTTTTTTTACTGAGGTTTTGCTGATGTTAATGTAAGTGTTCAGTTCAGTACACACGGTCATATTTAATTAGAAGTAATGCACTGTTCCTTGGAAGCCTCCCACAAGGACAGTGATATAGAAGCGTGTATCTGAACATATTCTTAGGTAAAAGGACATCTTTTTTTTGCTTTGGGTTACAATCGGCCCAGTTTCCTGTGCAGTTTATAGCTCCAATTCCTGCTTGCTTCCTTCAGGTACTGCCCACAAACTGCTGAAGTCACCTGAAAGCTATACTTACGCTCACAGCTTATTTCAGCTCGGTTGTCTGCAATGAGTCCATATATCAGTGACGATACCCTGGAGGACACGCATGTGCCCATCCTCCTCCCTCCGCTCTCCTAACAACCCTTCACATTCATCAGTCTAGCTCTCTCACCTGCTTCCCCATTCTGACTCTCCCCCAGGCATGACGAGCAGATAAACACTGCGCACGATTCCTCTTTGGTGCCGTGTCCTCTGGATTCTGCAGGCTGTGTTGTTTTTCATGAGGTGCTCTGAGCTCAGCTTGCCCTCCTGGCTTCTCGCCGCTGCAGCGCGGCCGGCTGGCGGCATCAGAGAGATGAGGTTGACTCCACAGACCTTCACAGTCCCAAAACAAAGTGACCTAGAAGCTGCCAAGGTGTCCTCACACTCTCAGCCCTGTAGACACGCTGGCCTACATCGAACCACCGCAGTCCGCTAACATTAAGTCACCACAAGCTGTGTTTCACATCAGTTCAGAACTGGAAAAGGTGCCCAGTACATTGGTTTTTTAAAGTAGGAACATTTGAAGTCTGAAATTTGTCAATAACGGACCCGACCAACATTTGAGCTAAATTTAAGGCAATTCTGAATCGTGAGGAAAAGTCGCTCGCTTCGTGAGCCGTAGATTAATGGTGCGGCCGATGCCAGACGAGCAGCGTGATGTGGCCCCGTTTCCAAGCTGCTTGAGTAAGATCAGATGTGTCTCCACGTGGAGTTTATGAGCGAGTCTTAACCGTGCCTCGTCCCCTCTACCCAGGCCAACACTACGAAGTCTGCTGCTCGAACCTCCAACAAGGCCTTCAGTCAGAAATGACCATCAGAACGCTGAACCCTAAAAACGGCTCTAAGAATACAATCTGTGTGTGTGGCCTTTTGAAGGCCAATTACCTTTAACATTCTGTGAGTACTTTCTAGTAGTTTCTAGATAGAATACTAGATCAAATACCCCTTAACCAGTCTCTCCACCTCTGTTTTCTTTTACATCAGAACACAATGAGACAAAGAGTCTTAATCCTCTCTTTACAATCACACAGGAATACCTTTGCTTGAAAGATGTCTGTATTATGACTCACCCTATTACTGAAGTGCATTTAATTCTTTGTGTTGACACAAGAACAACATTAAAAACTAATGACCTGTCTGTACTCAGCCATTACCTCTTGACCCAATTCTTCCATTGTCAGCTAGACATGCAAATAGAAACATTTGATTTTACACAAACATACATAAAATTATATGTACTCTACATAAAATTTTATTCTGTACATGTGACCTTGGGTTCACAGAATGTTTGTTTTAAACAACAAATCTCTCCAATGTGGCAGTTCCATTGTGTTGACGATTTAGCATAGCTAGCATAGCTCTGTTAAACATCAGCTACGTCCAGCCGTGAAGGAATTCATGTTTGTTACGAGCGGTTGTAGATAGCCGGTTACGCCGGTAATGAGTGAGATGTCAGGGGTTATGCACCTGTGTTTGCTGGCCTCACACACCAGCCTGCCGCCTGGATCCGGAGACGTGCTAAGCTGAGCTGTGAGAGACAGCAGCTTCTAGCTGCTTCTGACTCAGGGGTGCTTTGCACAGGGAAAGAAACCACAACAATAGCTCCAGTTAATCAGTGCCTACGGCCTGTGAATCTTATCCTGCTCGTGTCACACTCCAGGTCACTACCACCTCCCCTCTGCTAATCATGTACTCACGAACACACACACACCCACACACGGAGAGACAACTCATTAGTTCCTACCACAACTCCTCTCACCGGAGGATCAGTGTGAGACACGCTGCCTCTTGCTAATCACTTTTCCCTTCAGATAATTTTTTCACCTGCTCGCTTTAACTTTCCCAAAGTCTCGAGGGAATAATTATAAAATGCGTATGGAATGTTCTGTTTTCTCCATCCACCTTACGAACATAATTCAGTTGTGCGGCATGTTTATCTTTAGCCTTGACTCACCCTTCATTTACATTCATCTGTTGTCGACAATTTATTTCCATGAATTGATTGCCTGATTTTTGCTCCTGCTCGTACTATAGATTTTCCCCTCACCACTGGCTCATTCCTTCTTAAAAGTTCTTGGTGAAAATTTGTTTGAATTGAACTGAATTGAACTGATTTGTTTCAATTACATTTTTCCATATAGTGCTTTTGGTCCGATTCCCTTGGCTTTACTTCACATCCATTTTTTTCCTCTCGCCACTGGCTCACTCCTTCTTTAAAGTGCTTGGCCAAAACCGAATCCAATTGAATTGAATTTAACTGATTTGTTTCAATTAAAATTTACCCCTTTTTGTTGTCCTATTGGCTAGATTCCATTGACTTTACTTAGTATCCTGAACTCTTTCCGCCTCACTTCATGGCCATTTTGTAATACAACGGTGAGCTAATGAGAAACAGTGCAACAGTGTCTTGTGCTCAGGAAACCATCACAACATCGATTGTTCCCATATTCCACATGCCCTCTGACTGAGATCACTGTCCCTTCATCCCTAACCCACAGCGGGATCCATTAAAAGTCTCCCTGTTTTAGCAGACTGCTTGACAAAATGAGAAACTGCTGTCTGTCTTCCCTGATCTGGCCCGGCTGACATGTCTTCACAACGTGTGCGGGGAATCACGACACAAACTTGGCCGAGATCCTCATCCTCATCCTTCCTTCACTCCGATGCGTCATGACCGTAACAGGCAGCAAGACAAAACGACAGGACTTCTTCCACACGGGCTGGTGTTCACACCACAGGGATCCCGCATGGTGTGGAACAAATACAAAACACCCCAATCTAACTGAAAAGTTCACTGAATAGTCTCAATAAATTCTCACGCTAACACAAGCAGAGATATAAGCATGGACACCCACACACAAACACACACACACACGCACACATCAATCAGGCCAGCGGTCGCTACATGGACGTAAAAACACACCACATGGCTCCCTCTCTCGTCTCTGGGGTCCTCACAGTGCCCCATTCACCCCGGCCCCTCGCCTGTTTCTGCCCCTCTTCCTGGACTCTTTCCTCCATCTCTCGCTCTCACACTGGGTCTCCTTTCACTCGCTCTTTTCCACCTCCAAACAAACACGTTCATCAGCGTTATAATTGCTCGGGTGACGTCAGAGCTTGCTCCAGCACACCCATGCGAGCACCATCACCCGAGCGAAAGCCGCACGTGCACACGTTCCCTTTCGCATCCCAGATGCAGCTCACACAAATACCTCAGTGCTACATTTTGAAAACACATACGCAATTGCGTAATACATAATATTGACCTAACCGCGTGCGTGTTTGTTGGACTAACAGAGCCACGCTCATCTGGCGTTTGCCCATGCAGAGGTAATGATGATAATTGCGGAGGCTACCCATGGTACGCAGGAGTGTTTCTGATGCTGGGCTGGGACGCGGAGCTGCAAGCTGGTCCGGATTTTGCCCCGCAGAGCACAAACACATCAGAGCCTGGGCAGTTATGTCGGATTGATGCATTGCTTGATTAGACCATGGAGGTCTGTGGTTCTTTTTGTTTGTGTTTAGTTATACAGTCCTTGCAATGTGATACAGGCACTGCGGCCATCAGTCAAGGAAAGATATTTCCTGCCTGCTCTCTGTTTCCCTCTCCCACTCTCTCGCTCTCTATCTCTATACCTCTCTCTCTCTCTCTCTCCCCCACTCTCTCCAGGGACGGTTGGGAATGCTAGATAGTCAGAGTAGGGTTTAAAATGGCTAAATCTCAGGACCCTGTTTCCTGTACACCCCCCCCCGGCCTAATGACTGGAATTATGGCAACGCGTGGGTCCACATCCATGCACACACACACACTCATCAACTACACATGCACACACACACTCATCCACTACACACACACACACACACACACTCCTCCACTATGCACACACACACGCTCATCCACTACACGCACACACACTTCTCCACTACATATGTATGTGCACACTCGTCCACTACACACGCACATGCACACTCTTCCACTACACACACATGTGCACACTCCTCCACTACACATGCACGTGCACACTCCTCCCGAGCATCTCATGTTTAGGAGCTGAGAGTGAACGTCGGCGGGCAGGTGGTGCGGAACACAATACGCTCTGATCACTTTATGCTAATCAGGATGTCAGCGACGACAGCACACACACATCCTCTTGGTGTGATGCACCCCCACACACACACATTTTTCTTAGAAGGAAACAAAGAAGAAAAGATGGTGTATGACTACAGCCATTGTTACGTTGCTACATTGTTACTTTCCATATTCACTACACAATTATGTCTTCTTTATTGGACATACATACTGGAACTAACCACTGTTACAAGTCACACACATAAACTTGTTCATGCCTGTTCAGGCTCTGCTGCCTCAGTCACATGAGTGAACCGTGAACAGTGTGAAATCACATCACATCAGGTTACATCAGGTCAGGTTCTACAAGATATGTGTGCAAGACATCAGCTTAATCTCTCTCATTTAAAACATCAGCTCATTGTCTTTTCAGACAAAACGATTTCTTCGTTAGTTACAGAGGCACAGCAGACAGTAGCAGCAATAGTTATGAAGCTAAACTTCATCTGAATTGACAGCCAATTTAATGATCAATTCATACTGTAGTATGATGCACTAGTACTCTAACTAACTCATCAAACTCATTGATGAAAGGGCTCAGGTTGTTTTTCCTGTTGTTTTCCAGATGCAAAAATGGTAAAAGTCAGAAGGCAAGAGTGCAGGTCGCGACCTTGAGATGAAGCAGCTTCAGTGCCTCCTCTCCTCCTCTCCTCCTCTCCTCCTCTTCTCCGCTGCCTTGCTTACCTCATTCAATTAAGTCCCAGCTCTGACAGTTCTTGTAAACCGTGGGTTTTGGGTTACCAGCGGTACAGGCGTCGTCTTGCAAATGGTGTGAAAAAATGTGCCGGTAAAAGAAGAAGAAAGAATAACGATGACGTTGACGAAACAACAAAAGAACATGCAGCAGGTCACGGCAAGTGCACGCAAGGCTGTGGCGTTGCTCAACCAAAGGGCATACGAACGTTCACCGGGAGGCCAGGCATGTTTTGGTGACAAAAACATCAAAGAGAGAAGCCTGCAAACAAGACATGTAGTCTGTTCCCTACCATCACGATATAATGTCCTTTATAGCAAATCTGTCTTCCATCCTCTGATCTTGGAACACAATGACAGGCAGTAAAGCTGTCAGTCATTATGAATGAATTACTTGATAATAGAGCCTTCATTCACTTTTGTGATGAATGTTCACAATTGCGCACTGCATATCCCACAATCCCAGGTGTCCCTGTGCGGTCCTGTGAGGGGGACCGTGAGGGGGCTTGTGAGTGCGGCCTGACCCAACCCTCTGTACTCTCTGTACTCCCTCTGTACTCTCTGTACTCTCTCTGTACTCCCTCTGTACTCTCTGTACTCTCTTTGTACTCTCTCTGTACTCTCTCTGTACTCCCTCTGTACTCTCTGTACTCTCTTAGTACTCTCTCTGTACTCTCTCTGTACTCCCTCTGTACTCTCTGTACTCTCTCTGTAATCTCTCTGTACTCCCTCTGTACTCTCTGTACTCCCTCTGTACTTCCTCTGTATACTCTCTGTACTCTCTCTGTACTCTCTCTGTACTCTCTCTGTACTTCCTCTGTACTCTCTGTACTCTCTGTACTCTCTCTGTACTCCCTCTGTACTCTGTACTCTCTCTGTACTCCCTCTGTATTCTCTGTACTCTGTCTATACACTGTCTATACTCTCGCTATACTCTCTCTGTACTCTCTCTATACTCTCTCTGTACTCTCTCTATACTCTCTCTGTAATCTCTCTGTACTCTCTCTATACTCTCTCTGTATTCTCTGTACCATATCTATACTCTCAATGTACTCTCTCTGTACTCTCTATACTCTTACAGCAATTCTCTATACTCTCTCTGTACTCTCTCTATACTCTCTCTGTATTCTCTGTACCATATCTGTACTCTCTCTGTACTCTTTATACTCTTACAGCACTTCTCTATACTCTCTCTGTACTCTCATTCTCTCAGTCCCTTGTTCCCTACGTGACCTCCACACTGTTTAGTCAGATTCTGTTTCTGTAGCCTGAATATATTTGTCTAGTCCTTAAAATTTCCACTGTTCTATATTTATAATATGTTTGTTTTTCCCATCATTTATAACTTATTGAATGGCTTTTATTTATTATTTTAAATGTGTTGTCTACCAATGTTGTGTCCTGTTCTCTAGCTAATTCTCCCCCCATCACATGAAGTGGAGCACACGCTCCCTCTGACACATGTGCACTCAGCCTCCACGTCTCTTCAAACAGCCACCAATGCAGCATCACTGCACAGCTGAACTCACTTGCCCTGATTGGCTGGCTGAGGGGGGGGGGGGGGGGGGGGGGGGGGGGGGGCGTTCAAGCCACCCGTAGGGCAAAGCCAACTATGTTCTCACAGACTCCTGGCCACGGATGGCACTGCCACCCAGGCTTTATTCTGTGTGTCTTACTTAGGGACTTGAGGTCCATAAGATGTCCGTGCTGAGGCAGAAAGGGCTGAAGGTGAAAGTCTTTCAAGTGTCCAGGACATCTTGCACGCGAGTGTCAGCACAGCTCACGTGTGCCACGGTGATCAGAGTTGATGCACCGTGCGCTGTGGGTCTCTCCTTCAGCAGGGATGCGAGCGCAGTCAGGACGGTGGACGCGCTGGCGGCGAAACTCTCCCTCCGAGGAAAACAGCTGTCACTTCTGCTTTTCCGGCCGCTGACCGGAATGGGCTGAAGGCGACCCTCGGGCGTGCGTGAGCACTTATCACTGGCCGGCCGTTTCCATAGCAACTAGCCCGGGCGGCTTCTGCCCCTCCGCTCCCGTGGTGCCGTGGAGTGGCCGCTTTCAATAAGCCCACCAATGACGGCAAACGACCGGGGACTGTTGGGCAAACTGACACATGGGGGGTTTACATGTACTCTGCCCCAGAACTATTTGCCGGTATGCAGGCAGCAGGGACAGCAGGTGTTTGCGTCTGTGTCCCTGAGAAGATGCTCGCGTGTGCAGCTGATGAGAGCAAAGCTGCTTGTTCTGTGCAGCACACTCTGTCCTCTCGGACGGGGACACCACACCTGTCTTGCGGAGCTCAAGACGTATACCTGCTGGACACACACAGGAAGCCTCGACATATGGCCGGCTGGACTTTATGAGGTCTTTATATGAACTGTGCACAAATTAAGACAAATAAAAAGACATGTGCAAACCTTCAAATGCAACAGTGAGCGCTGTGCATAAATTATGCAAATTGAATTTCGTATATCGGTGCATTAATCCAGCTCATACGCTCATGCAGGTCACTGTAAAAAGGTGTGTAAACATTGACACAAATCATCTTTCCTCAATGCACAAGTGCAAACAACACACGAGAGTGTGTCAGGGTGCGCCGAACGCATATTTGACCTTCCATTTCATTCATCTGTGTGGATGTGTCACACCAGGGAGGTATGTGGAGGAGCACCTCTGTACACCGACTCCTCCCAGAGAACAGGGGAGGGGAGAGAGAGAGAGAAGGAAGGAGAGAACAGTCTGATCTCAAATTCGGCAGGATCAGCACACTAGTACCATTTTAAGCTGGGAGGACTTGGACATACACTTCTCAAGAGCGTATTGACACCAAGGATATCTCACTTCTCTCTGTTTGGGAGGTCCAATCATCTGTGGACACTCAGACCCTCTTTCACAGCCTTGGGTGAAAATCTCGAGCTACAGGATCAGTGGTTCACCTAAACCCACAAAGGCTGGTGAAATACCACATTCATCAAGCAAATGAGGTGAACTGTGCAGGAGGCTGGAGGGAAGCAGAGAGACGGGGCGAGGAAGCGGACTGAAGCGGGATTAAACACGCCAAGCGTCACCTCGCTCTGATAACACGCAAACAGAGTAAGTATTCTTTTTTTGGGCATGTACGGAACCACAATCAGAATTCAGATTTGATTCAGGTTTACCGGACAAATTAACAGTGTGATCACATTTTCAGATCTCATCACATGTGCTGTGAATTGTGGTAATTATGCGTGACTATGGCCATGACTCAAAAACGTACTTTTAAAAGAGCACATTTTGTTGATCATAAACTTTCCTTTAGCAAGTGAATGCATGTGTCCAGACTGCTGTAGGCTGAAATCTATTATAGTTGTGGTATATGGATGAGATGTTTCGTATTTCAGAAGATGGTTGAAAAGATGCCTCAGCATGTAGGTTATTAGAAGGGTGAAAATGAAAGTGCCATTCAAATGAAAGTGGCATTCATTCATATGCCAGGGCTTTGGCATATTTACAAGTGACATGTACTGAAGTAAGAGAGTGAACAAAGTGTGTGTGTGTGTGTGTGTGTGTGTGTGTGTGTGTGTGTGTGTGTGTGTGTGTGTGTGTGTGTGTGTGTGTGTGTGTGTGTGTGTTTAAAGGGCACCGTGGGGGAATGCTACAGGAGTAAAGACCATGCACTGACAATCAGGTAAGGAACTGTGTTTGGTAACGTCAAATTATTAAAAATGATCAGCTAAGACATTAATCTTAGTAATTCATATACATTTGTTTCCGTCAGCATAAAAATGACATATTACTATATATTTCATTACATATTATATTTGACTACATTGCTTGCTTGTGTATTTGCTTGGTTTTCGTTATATATTAATACGAATATACGAGTTCATTATAGTTTAATTAGTACAATAATTTTTATAGTAATTAAAATGATTAGAATTCAGTGTGTCAGTATGGTATCTCACAAATAGACAATACCCAATGACCAATCCTATTTTATTGTGCGTACGCAACTGGTAATTGTCCATCCTGATTTGTAATAATCTAATAGGTGCTTGCCTGTGATTGGATACATATTAAAAGTTCTCCTTGTGAATCCAAATTCAGGATCATTCAGCAATATCTTTTAAGGCTCCAGTGATTTTTTTATGAACGGATTCTCTAAAGAAGTACTTATTTGAGCCAGGTGTATGTCATGATTTAGACGTGGGGGAGAGAGAAGGTGGGTCTCCTTATCGACATCAAAAAGCAGCTTCGATTGGGAGCTTCTGGGAAGCATCAGATCTGTCCAGGTGCGCGTGAATATGGTGAAATGAAGAGCTAGTGAAAACAGTGCCTACCTGACTGACTGAGTCATGCTCCCCTTTCCTGACTGCCTTGTCATCAGAAAAAGATTTACCCGTGGTGGAGAAGCCGTACTCGGTACGGCAGCCTGAGTTTGTGAGCCTGGTCGTTAACGTGCCATGCATTACAAACCCAGACACCCATTCCTTTCCAATTAAATTTGGAACTAGAGAGCACAACAACCTATTAATGCCTTAAAGATGAAAGCAGGACTTGATTGGCAGACAATTTTATTGCCCTATTGCCTAGAACTTGGTTGGCCGATATTTTTTATCGTGCTTTTGTTTAGGTATCAGTCGTTCGTACCACTGCGTGTCAGCACTCATTGATAAGTGTATAAGACATCAGTGAAGAACAAATACATGATGAAGGATAGACTCAGTTCTCAGAAAGGCACAGGCGCAGTGCAGAGGTGGACGGCGTGTGTGCAGTTATTTAGACGACTTGCACCTGTGCGTTTCAAACGCAAAGTCATCAGGCGAGCGGACGCGCCCCTACCGCCGGGGCGCTTGTGCCTTCGGTGGCAATGCCACCCAGCGTCTCCATGGCACCAGGGAGACAGGAGAGAGCACAGAGCACCTGTAGCAATGTAGCCGATGGAGCTGGAGCAGGTGCAATTACTAGAAGGAACAGAAAGCATTTCCAATATCATCCCGTGGTACTTTACCAGTTATTTTACCCGAGCATTACACGAGCAACAGTGCATGAAATGGGATCTTCTGAGAAGAGTAATCTCTGCAGACAATCAGAAGAAAGGTCTCATCAATCAGCCTAAAGTCCAAAGCAACGACAGATATTGTACAGAACAACTCCCTGTAACTGCTAAAAAGCCTTGAGCAGAATAAAGGAATGCAAATGGAAATCGAACCAGCCTGGTGCCAGAGCTCTAATGAAACCACTCACCTTTGCTATCTTCAGACGGACTTTTGAGCACTGGAGATAAAAACAGTGTCCAGGGCTGAATGACAAATAGCCACACGAGACGCTAAAGCAAGCGAAACGAGTCACCCAGAGCACTTAAACACATTGTAATGCGCCTTGGGGGGAGCAGGGCACGACATTTGTTCAGGCCTCACTTGGAATGGAAGGAGAACATTTGCTCTCAAAGCTTTTGTGATACACTGTGGGTCCTCAGGGCTTTGACTTCATTAGAGCCTATTTTGGAAAATTAAGCGCAATAGTAGATTTTAGATATTTTTCAGTCTTGTACAGATTCTCCGAAACAGGCCATTCACAGTTTTTTTGTCTTCTGTTCCTTTGGTGCAATTCTTGAATCATCATAATACGTGTATTTAAAAAAAATCATTCATACAAACAGCACCACGCAATGGATTACCTTCAAAAGCCAGAAATGTCCTCAAAATCTCTAGTTTATGTCTAGTTTATGTAAATATTTATATCAATGAACATGTCAGTGCCATCAAAATGACATTCTTTAGGAACAAGATAGTCAAAATGCTTTGCCATGTTGCCAATTTAACGGTGTACTCTGTAAGCATTTTCTAAGGCTTTGATGACAGGGATTGAAAATGCACAGCACTGCACTTTTCTGTGGGGTAGAAATAACTTACAGCAGCACAGTTGCACATTATGTAGGAGACTGATTGCAATAGATTGCAAGATGATTTTACTGTTTGTACTGTAATTTGTGGATAGACTGTGTCATTATAATACAGAAAAGAAAGACAGCTTTTGCTCAGAACTCTTCTTCATACACATACTCCTCTTCACACACACACACACACACCCGTGCGCACGCACATGCACACACACACACGTGCGCACGCGCACACACGCACACACACACGCACACACACACACACACACACACTCCTCTTCTCACACACAATCCTCTTCTTCACACACATACTCCTCTTCACACACACATGCGCACGGACACACACACACGCACACACACACACACACACACACACACACACGCATGCACACTCGCACACACACACACACACACACACACACACACACACACACACACACTCTCCTCTTCTCACACTCTCCTCTTCACACACATGCACACACACACACACACACTCCTCTTCACACACACACTCTCCTTCACACACACATTCTTCTTCACACATGCATTCCTCTTCACACACACACTCCCCTTCACACACACTCCCTTTCACACACACATTACTCTTCACACACACATTCACTTTCATAAGTGAAAGTCAAGAGTCACCTAAGAACAGTTCATCAGACTATAAAACATTTTGATGAATGTGACATAAGCAATCACTAAATCAAATAAACAGCAGTCAATTGTACATAGTCATTTGCATTAATGTGCCAGTCATAATCATTTGCTATTTGTTCAAAAGAATTTGAAATTGTTTTCGTGATCTGCTCAAGTGCCTATATGATGTGGAGGCTGAATAATTTGTTTTCAGAATTACAATTCTGTATAGATAGGGGCAATTCCATGAATATCCAAAACATATCTATCTATCTATCTATCTATCTATCTATCTATCTATCTATCTATCTATCTATCTATCTATCTATCTATCGATCTATCGATCTATCTATCTATCTATCTATCTATCTATCTAGAGAGAGAGAGAGAGAGAGAGAGAGAGAGAGAGAGAGAGAGAGAGAGAGCCTATGGAGTTTCTCCTTGCCACTGTCACCCCTGGCTTGTTCATTAGGGATCTGGATCTGTGTTATAATAAGGGCTACATAAATAAAAATTCATTTGACTTTGACTCTGGTGTTGTTCTGCCGGGGTCATCCTCCCAGGTTGGGGGTCATTCTCCCAGGTTGGGGGTCGTAGCCCCTAGTTCTCTTTACTACTGGAACCACTGTTAGCTTCACCTCTCACATCTTTTCTAGCTATTCCCTTGGCGTTTGGTGTTCCTTGAGCTTTTCGTGTTCCTGGTTTCTGATGTTGCTTCACTTAGGATGAAGAAATGAGTGTAGGATTATTGGTTAATCAAGTGCCGTGAAGTGGCTGAGGATCAAGCAAGCACTTTCCTGAAGAGTCTGTCTGTGTTTGTGTCTGTCTTCAGTCTGTGTTTGTGAAAGAGACTGAAGGACAGACAGGCACCACGTGGGTGCAAGAATGGGGAATAATCTTTAGGCATGTCTTCCCCGTCTCCTGAGGGGCCACTGGTTCAAGCTTCACTGACTGAGACATGAGGAGTGTGTGAGGGGAGACAAGTGCTCTCAGGTAGGAAGACACAGGTCCTTTTCTGGCTTTGTAGGCAAGCATCAGGATGTTAACTGATGTGGGCAACTATATGAAGCTAGTAGAGAGAGCGCAGCACTGAAGTGATGTGTGTGGGGAAGAACTTGGGAAGGTTGAACGTGAGTCATACGATTGCGTTCTGGATCACCTGCAAGGACCTACTGGTGTCTGCACGGAGGCCCATGGAGAGCTGCAACAGTCCAACCGTACCATGAGAAGCAACCGAGTGGTTTCTCTGGAAAGAAATGGTCAGATTGTGATGTTATATCAAAGAAACATGTTTATATTTCCTTGGACTGCGTGATAAGGACGTTCTTCAAGGAGATGCTCATAGCAGTGCAGAGAGGCAATTTTCCAAAGAGGAAGCATGCTACTTGCATCTTGCTACTGTGTAAAAACCTAAAGTAAAACCAAAAATGAATTTAATCAATGCGTTTTTTACAAATACAGAATAAACATAGACGTATAGATCAGACACACAGCATTTGTTTTAGCTCACACATAAGCATATTCCTTCGCTCCTAGACATTTGAAATGCATATTGAAACATTGTTATGCTAAATAATTTTAGGCACGCTGAAAATTAACTCACACTTCACATCAATTCATTGTATTAATGTGGTAACTGTCATGTTGAATACTTTGAGATAAGCTCATAAAAAAGTGATTATCTGCGACATCAGCCCAGTGGACATGTTGTAATGAATCAGTTGTAATGAACTGGTTGTTTGTTATTAGACTGTGGTTCCTATATCCATCCATTTGTTGGTACTGTAGTTTAAAAGTGCAAATGATGTGCAATGATGAAGATGCACATCGTGGTAGTGGTTGAAGACCTGGTGTTGTTCTTCATTAAGATATTATTAACACGTTACTGAGACACTGTCCAGAGATCGCATACAAAGCATACAAAGAATACAAAGAACATTTCACAGTTTTTTACGACTGCTAACATGTGTTTCCCAATACTTGAGATACATTTTCAAAACTCTAAACACAGTAACACATTTACCTCATACAAATAGCCAAATAGTTAATATCCTGTTCCAAAGTGTATTTTCTTAACTTAATACCAACTCTGCATTTTACAACGCAAACAAAATTTTCTCTTTATACACCAACTTTCTTAAAACACAGCAAACCTGGTTCAGTATCCAATCATTCTAGCACAGATATCCAACACTAGCACAGATTGTCTATTTGAGATGAACATAGTCAATCACTGCACAACCACTGTAAAAAAAACTAACATTTGTTGGCAATACATATTGTGCAGTAAAGGTTATATTTTAATGTATTAGGGACATTACTGTAAATTGTAGCCTAACCCGAAAAATAATTACCGTAATTGTAAACATCTTCAGCAGTTGGCCACATGTTTTCATCCACATCATGTCTGATGTTGGCCCTTGCCATGCACCTGGGATAGAAAAGCTTGGTATGCCTTATTCGCCCCTGGCGGTCTTCAGCTGAAATGTCTCTGCAGCCGGGATCCATTGCATCCAGGAGGGACATTTGGTCATGGGGCTGATGATCATACACCTTCCACCTCCAGGCTGAAAAAAAGTTCATTAGTGGTGTTGAGGAAAGGCGAGTATAGGCAGGAGGAAAAGGGACATCACTCTTGGATGGTCTATGAACCAGTCTATGTTGACATGAGAAGGACCAAACCAGCACTTCAGGACAAATTGTTATATTTGCTCCACACTGACCGGGTACGTTACTGTACTTCATTTTATTTCATTGATCTCTATGTGCAAAAATATGTATTACAGTAACAGCTTTTCAGTTGCCTTTGTTTTTGCAGAACTTTGCATTTTATACAATATTTAAGGTTTTGAACCTTAGGTTTTCATTCTTGACATGCTGTGTGCAAGCATTTGTAAATAAGACAAACATGAGCCAGAATTTTGTTATTGAATAACCTTGTGTGTATAGAAAATGTAAGCATTATAGAAACATGTAAAATGACTGCATTTTGTGCAAAAACAACATGAATTGTATTAATTGTATATCCACCTTCATTCACATACCAGTGTCTGTAATCTCCATCATTATACTGAAACCATGCATTATTCATTATATATTACTATATTATTTTATGTTGTTTTAATTTACAAAGATGCCCTCAACTCACACTTGCAGGATAATAATTTTGCTTTCTGCACCACTGTGGCCTTGGTAGAGAGACAACAAACCATACACAGAGACCCCAAAAGATTCAAAGACACTTTGAACTCATTAAAATGATCAACACTGGTCATGATCTTCCCAACACTGATGAAGTTATATTCCATGTCTGCTATGGAAATGTTCCGGAATGGTCAGTTTTAATCTTGCACAGTGGCCCTCTTTATCACCTCATTTTATGACTTTTTGGTTTGATTTATGTTACAAACCAACAGCCAATCCATTCAACTTTATTTGCTTATGCTTGTGATCATATATGGTCACATTTGTGGTTATGCAGTATTTTGGTTACCCTACCTTAGCTATATATGTTGGGTTATATTTGATAGATATGTGAGTATTGTAGTATTGCAGGATAATTAGTACACTTCAGTGCAGATCTTAAATATGTGTATATGGGTATATACACATACTGTTTGTGTAAATATTCTATGGAAATATTTGTGACTTCTAAAAAACAAAAGGCATTCTTGCATTTTTGTATATACATGTACATATGGCTGGTGACTTTAATTTACATTATAAAATCTACAAAGATACATTATAATTATAATTACATGTGGATGATACTGTATATATTATGGGTTCCATTAATTGCTATATATATGGTTAGGTTCAAATCCTGTTCCATAACCAACACATATTGGTTCTCATATAATAATCTACAGATTATGTAGCCTTCATTTCCCCCCAGAATTGACCTGTATGTGAACCCCAACTGAAAAGGTCTCACCTCTGGAAGGGAAGTGCCTTCCAGGACAGCTCTCCTGTCCCAGAACGTTCAGCTGCTTGGGCTGAACCCAGAGACTTTCAGGCCCAGGTCTCCTGAGGCTGCCATGATGAGGTCGGGCCGGCTTTAGGTTGCCCTGGGTTACGCCCAGGAAGTTCCGTCTCCAAGGCTGTCGGCCTTCCTCGGCCTATCATCACTCTCTGGCCAAGCAGCTGCTGTTGGCCCAGTGGTCAGAATCTAGAGCACATTATTTCAGACTTAAATCAAGTCCCCTTAAATCAAGTCCCCTTAAATCAAGCTCGGGGGGGACCAGCTATCTGTAGCCAGTCTAGACTGTACGCTGCCGTTTGGCTGAATCAGCGGCGTCACACTGACAATGTGAAGAAGCAACATGATAGATACACACAATGTTCCCTTCCTGATTATAGTAAATTAGCATGAGGATAAGTCCTTCAGTAGTTCAAAGTTGAAGGGTTAACCACTGGAGTGACATGGCACGTTACTGTGAACCACGTTTTCTTTAATATTGTCAAATCGTGAATACCAGATTGCATTTTAAATCATACAGATTTGTTAATCACTCTAACAATTAAACCCTAATTGCATGTAAGGACACAACCCCCACATAAATTATTGCTAGGGATAAATGTGTGATTGCGGTTTGACGCTACCAAATTATTTGTGAATATGGTAAGAGTTACATTAACAATAGTAATCAGGAACCATACAGAACTGTGCCTTTAACACAATCATGGATGAAGACGAGGAGTTATGTCTGTTGCCATATAGCAGTCCTGGATTATTTTACAGTCTAAGTGTGTAATCAGTTACTGTCATTCTGTAGAGCGCGAAGGGCGGTTCTTGGCTCACACCCTGCACTGTGTTGTCAAGGCTGATCGAGGTCTGGGTGACTGTTTACCAAACACACTCTATTGTCACCTGTAAAAAATGTTTCCTCAGTCAGAGTCCTGACTGAGTGCTGTTCAGTCAGTGTTTGTGGAGTCATGCTTGTGGTCACTGGTCTAGAGACCCATCTTGGTCCAGATACAGCAGCTTAAGCCACTGGGACACTGTCTTGTGATCGCTCCCGTTGATGCTGGTCGGTATGTTGTGTTGGTTTGAATATTTTGGGAGCTTTGGAACGATGGTCCAGACAAATCCAGACTTTTCATCCTTCAAGATCGCTTACTTTTGGCATAGTTCATTGTTGAAGGATCCTGTCATAGGCCACTGCTGTTCTTTTTTCCTGATCATCTTATTCTATTTCTTCATAAGGCATTTCAGTTCTTTTTAGGACCTACTGCTTTTGATATTATCAGGTTAGATGGTGTTGATTTCTTCTGTCTTGTGTTGAACTGATCTGTTCACCATGGTGGGCTTTTCTATTAATAAAGATAAATGAGTGGGGACTTCCTAGTCAATTCTAATCTTGGACAGATGTCAAATAAAATACAAGTGGGAATTACCTTCTAACAAAACCAAATAGGAATACAATTGTGGGAATTGCGTTTTAATTGAATAAAATAATAATAAAGTCATGAAATCTTCTTTTAATTTTTTAACAAAGTTATTGGATTGGAACTTTTTCCAATCACTTCTAATTTCAGTTAGGGGTTGCTATTTCTGTGGTCGAGTGTGTGTGTGTGTGTGTCTCTGTCTTTCAGTTGGGAGGAACTGTATCTATATGTCTCTATCTTCCAGCAACAGGGCAGCAACAGTTGGGAGAGGACGGAGTGTGTGTGTGTGTGTGTGTGTGTGTGTGTGTGTGTGTGTGTGTGTGTGGGTGTGTGTCTCCCTTCCGTTTCTCTCTCTCTGCTGACTGCTCTCTCTCTCTTTCTCTCTACTGACCACTCTCTCTCTCTCTGCTGACCGCTCTCTCCTTCTCTCTGCTGACCGCTCTCTCTCTCTCTCTGCTGACCGCTCTCTCTCTCTCTCTCTCTCTCTGCTGACCGCTCTCTCTCTCTCTGCTGACCTCTCTCTCTCTCTCTGCTGACCGCTCTCTCTCTCTCTGCTGACCGCTCTCTCTCTCTCTGCTGACCACTCTCTCTCTCTCTGCTGACTGCTCTATCCCTCTCTCTGCTGACCACTCTCTCTCTCTGCTGACCACTCTCTCTCTCTCTGCTGACTGCTCTATCCCTCTCTCTGCTGACCACTCTCTCTCTCTCTGCTGACCACTTTCTCTCTCTGCTGACCTCTCTCTCTCTGCTGACCACTCCCTCTCTCTGCTGACCTCTCTCTCTCTCTGCTGACCTCTCTCTCTCTCTGCTGACCTCTTTCTCTCTCTCTCTCTGCTGACCACTCCCTTTCTCTGCTGACTACTCCCTCTCTCCTTTTTTTACTTCTAGCACCTTCAGCTCAGTTTTAAACACAGAAGGAGCTCAAACCACTTCACATAACTAGTTAGAATTAATCTAAATTTGATCAACTATTTCACAATTTTATATTTCTCTCATTCACAATCTTATTGATATAATTTTCATAACAGTGCTGATTATTTAATGGTGTGATTGATGTGGTGATGTCAGCTGTCACCATCATCTTTTCACTTTTCCATTACCTGGCAGGCACTTTCACATTTAAAAAGACACTTTAAGACACAAGATGAGTTACACGTTACACCTTTTTAACCTTTTGTTTTTAACCTTTTTAACGTTTTAACCTTTTTTCTGTGAGTCTCTTATCTTTCTTTCTTGTCATTTGTGCTGTTTTCTTCATTCCTATCATTTATCATCATTATCATTTTTGCACACTCTGTGGATTCAGGTCACCTGTTAAAAAATGAATGTTGTGACTTTGTCACAAACCAACAGCAAATCCATTCAGCGTTATTTGGTTATGCGTGACCATACGGTCACATCTGTGATTCCCCTGGTTATATATTTTGGGTTATATGTGAGCATTGCAAGCTCAAGCTAACTAATACTGTAAGATTTCAGCTCCCAGATGAAACTCATGCTGCTCCCACAGGCATGGAGGACACCTCGGGCACACCAGGCTGGAATGGGTCCCACGTGATGGCCGCATGGAGCAACTTCACCTCCGCCCTCTTCCCTGAGCACGCTGGCCTGAATGCTTCGCACGGAGCCGGCTCGCACTTCTGGGTGCTGCGTAACAGCTCGGCCAGCGCCACCCAGGTGCCGGCCCGGGCCCGGGTGCGGGATCTGGGCCTGGCGCGGGCCGAGATCAGCGTGCTGAGCCTGGTTCTGGCGCTCACGGCGCTGGGTAACGGCTTCGTGCTGTGGGTTCTACTACGCAGGCGTAAGCACAACGCCCCCATGCACCTGTTCATGGTCAACCTGTGCGTTGCCGACCTGGTGGTGGCCTTCTTCCAGGTGAGCTCGCTCCGACAGCCGGTCGTCGACACGCGCCTGAAGACCGCTGAAGCTGAGATGTTAATAAACGTACGCGATCACACACTTCCCAGGTCCTCCCGCAGCTGGTGTGGGACATCACGGAGACGTTCCAGGGCCCCGACCTGCTCTGCCGCACAGTGAAATACATGCAGATCGTGGGCATGTTCGCCTCCTCCTACATGATCGTGGCCATGACGGTGGACCGCCACTACGCCATCTGCTGCCCCCTGCGGGCGTACAAAGGAGGTGCGGTCTCCTGTTGGAACACACCCATCATGGTGGCCTGGGGTCTGTCCATTCTTCTGAGCGTCCCGCAGGTATGAGGCGTTCCGATTTTTTTGTCGCCTGTATAATTGAGAAACATGTTGAGCCCTTGTTATTTTTGAACTTAAGAGTAATTGCTAAAATGACAAAATGTTAGCTCTGATAAAGCTTTAGCATTCCATTCTTACGACAAACAAATAGCTTCAGTCAATCTGTGTCCCTGGTCTGATTTATCTATGGCCTAGTTGGACAAATTTGGACAAAGATACTGTATCAACATCCTAGCAACATTTTTTCTGCTCTCACACTAGAGACGTAGGTGTTAGGGTGCAACTCTTGGCAATCTCTTGGAGTGCTTAGCTTATCCTGATGACTGTGCCCCCCCTCCCCCCCAGGTGTTTATTTTCTCCAGGTCAGAAGTGGCCCCTGGGGTGTTCGAGTGCTGGGGTCACTTCGCCGAGCACTGGGGCCTGAAGGCCTACGTCACCTGGATGACGCTGGCCGTCTTTGTGCTCCCTGCCTTCATCATCACCGTCTGTCAGGTAATGGAAAGTCTTCCTCCTGGTGTCTAAAGCCTTAGGCATTTCTTTTCACTTTGCTATTGACTGTCTGACAGCGTCTGTCAGACCCGGTCCAGAGCCATGAGGTTCACCTGTCGTACGGGTGTGTAGTGACAGATTTCAGGGCAGTCCGAGTCCTGCTGGCCCCTGAAGCCTAATGCTGACACAACATCCTAAATATATAGTCAGTGGAGAGTGGAAAGTTGGAACTGAACACTATTATTACGCTGGAAAGGATCTGTTACCATGGCATCAATACAGTGACTTTCAGTTCAGTAACACCTGCTCCCATAATGTTAGCATTGTGGCTCTTGTTTGCAAGAACAATGTCCAGTTAGAAAAAGGATTTCTCCTGAGGGCTGTGATTTTTAGTACTGTCATCATAAACCTGTCCTGTATGACATTTAAATGTTATCCTTATCTACAGGGAAAACTACTGGGAAAGTTTGTGAAAAATGTAATACCAGGATTTATTTCCTGGTTTTATGTCCTGTTGTAGTGTATGTGCGCTGTGTGTGTGAATTAGTGTGTTGCGATTTTAAAACATTTATTCACTTAGTCGTTCGACATCCTATACCGCTATAAAAAACACCATGTTTGTTCGTGGTGAATAAGCAGCCTCACACTGCTGGCACTGCTGAAGCCACAAAGGTCCAGGGAGATTTGCCATCTTGATGTGTTTCAGGCTCCGTGGTCAGGGCCGATCTATTTCTGGAAGGGTGTTCTTGCTTGCATATGTTTCTCACCACAACACAATACAATTCCGAACGGGTTTTGCTTTTGTTTGCAGAAGAAATCATGTGTAAATAAAGAGCTATATAGACTCCACCCGCACGGCTTTCCCACTCAAACCTGCGTATCGCGCCCTACGGGGGAATTCTCGACCTGCTCTTTTATCGACCGGGACATCAAACGTTTGGCTCTTTCTCCCTTGCAAACGCTTCACTCTATAGTCTGGAGTTGGTAAAGGTTCAGATATGAAATTCACAAACATTGGATTTGTGACCTGTCAGTCACTTTGCATGCTGGGTGTAATATTTGAACTTTTTTTTTCTTTTTTTTCAATGCAAAGCACTTCATGGGCCTGGGTTGTAACTCACTCACTCACACACATTTAATATCATGTCTCACAAGGGGGCACTGTTATCCCTGAAATAGCTTTGGGGCTTTGCATCAACAACACTGTGTGTCCTTTATTTATTTATGCCATTTTTATTCCAATTTAGTTGCTAGGCCAATTCCCACCTACCAACTAGCAAGTCTCACCCGTGATCGATGCTTGAACCAAGGAGCTTTTTTTCCCCAGTTCTAATATAAATCAGGTCTCTCTCCTTTTGAGTGATCTGTAAGGTTTGTACGTTTTTGAAAGTATAGTAAATCTTGGCAACTGTCTCACTCTCAGGTACGAATATTCAGGGAGATTCATAACAACATCTACCTGAAGTCGGAGCGCGTGGTGTCAGCTGACGTGAAGAAGAACCTGGTTCTCTTCCACTTCCCCAGCTTGAGGAAGCAGGACGGCAGAGTGGGGGGGCGAGGAAGAGGAGGCACGCCCAGGGAGAGCAGAGACTTCCAGGAGAGGAATAGTAACGGGGACCCTTCCCTTTCGCACTGTAAGAACTACAACCCCCAGAATGCACCTCAACCAGACCGCTATGGCTTTCCCCCTCAGGACGACCAGCAGGACGTGCAGGCTCACACTCCCTCATGCGCTCACACACGCGCCGACGCGGCACAGAGCGTCTCGGCGCCTCTTCAGAGCTCCTCCGCGAGCCAGGAGCCCGTAGAACAAACTGTGGTCTTCTCGCCTTCTTCTTCACTTCACTCTGAGGCGTGTCGCGTACCCCACACAGACGCCCCTGCTCCAGACCTCCACCGGGCCTCCGCCCCTCCACACCACCTGCCACCACCTCCGTCAGGTGTGTCCAGGGCAATGTCCAAAACCGTGAGGATGACTCTGGTCATAGTGCTGGTATATAGTATGTGCTGGTCACCCTTCTTCATAGTTCAACTCTGGGCTGCGTGGGACCCCAACCCACCATCCCAAGGTGAGATGCAACATCCAGCCTTTACAACAGCACGACTGTCATGAATAATTCAGTAAACACATTTTTAAAACCTATTCCAAGGATACTGAATCACTAGGGGAAGCATCAGGGTGCTTTCTGCCTCTCTGTCTCTCTATCCCTCTCTGTCTTCCTCTCTCTCCCTCTCTCTCTATGTCCCCCTCTCCCTCTCTGTCTCCCTCTCTCTCCTTCTCTGTCTCCCTCTCCCTCTCTGTCCCCCTCTCCCTCTCTCTCTCCCTCTCTCTCCCTCTCCCTCTCTGTTTCTCTCAGCACTATAACTCAGGACCACGCTGACGGTGTAGTGTGTCCTATGGCTGTCCTCCTCTGTCCTCTACTCCCTCTTCAGGGAGCACTTGTGTGCATGGAAATCACTGCCAATAAAGATCCTGTTTTAAATTATATGTTTGACTCTGATGCTGCTGCCTAACCCTTAGCCAGATGCTGGTCTTTCAAAAGCAACAACACTGCCAAAAGGTCACACACACACACACATACATGGACACAAGGATAGTTTCCATTTGATTAGTGTCATTTTGTTGTTATATATCTATGTTGCTGTTCTCCATTATTATGTGCTGTTAAGGTGTTGGCGAGGTGATTTAGAGTCAGGCTTTTTTCAGAACTCCAGAATTAAAAGATCTATCCAGATGAATGTCAGTTTTAGTACTTTACGGTCAGGATGTTACTGTTTCTTATTATGTGGAAAGTTTGCATAGTACCAATTGAATGTTGCTGTTTGCGATCGTGTTGATCTCATTGTAGTATTACAGGATCATGCTCCATATGCAGAATGAACTGAAGCTCAAGGGAGATACATGCTTGTATACACAGTGTATATAACATACATGTTTCTATGTACATGTTTTATGATTTGAAATTTGCTATGGAAAGTGTGAAGGGTCAAATGAAGAACGCTTGCTCCTAGGGGTGAAAGTGTCAAAGGTCAAATGAAGAACGCTTGCTCCTAGGGGTGAAAGTGTCAAAGGTCAAATGAAGAACGCTTGCTCCTAGGGGTGAAAGTGTCAAAGGTCAAATGAAGAACGCTTGCTGCTAGGGGTGAAAGTGTCAAAGGTCAAATGAAGAATGCTTGCTGCTAGGGGTGAAAGGGTGCAGGTATATATTCAGTGTAAACGCAGACAGTCTGACTTCAGCTGTGCTGTGTGTCTGCCACCCAGTCATGTCTTGTTCTGGGAGCTAATACCCTAACCCTGGTTGACCACTACTGTGCACACATGACAAAGCTCTCTCTCTGTCCCTGTCTCTCTGTCCCTGTCTCTCAGGGGTGGCCTTCACCATCCTGATGCTCCTGGCCAGCCTCAACTCGTGCACCAACCCCTGGATCTACACCGCCTTCTCCAGCAGCGTGTCCCACGAGCTGATCATCCTGCTGCGCTGTACGACCCGAACCCCCCGCAGGGGGTCCTTCCCCGAAGACTCCAGCGGCATCCACACCTCCACCACCACGAAGGACAACCCATACTGACCTCCGCGCGCACACACGCAGGCACGCACACCGCGCGCTCCCTCTCGCTCGGACGCCCAGACGCTCGGACGCCAGGCGGACAGGAGATTTACGAGGCCGCACGCGCTGGCAACGGGAAGCCCGAGTCTGATGAGATAAGACAGTCGTGAAACACGCGTGACTCGGGTCTGTCCTTGGAAGCGCTCCACCCGCATCGACATGTACGCACCACCGACGTGCGTTCGGAGGAGATGAAACCGCAGGGGCCTGATCAATCTGACAGAGCACATCTCACAGCATGGCACATTTATGACCATGGAGAACCAATTCAGGACATGAATATGATCTTACGAGCACTGAATGCAGAACAGTACGCCCCTAGATATAGCAGCTCCTCCAACCTCCGTCTACAATGGCAAAGACTATACAAACTGACTACTAATATAACTATAAATAAATTCTATGATTAGCTGAAATAAATAATAATATATTGCAGATTTTTACCGAATGGGCAAACATTCTTGAACAGAGACGATGGAAAATCCACATACGACCCTTAATAGAAAAGCAGAAAGAGATATTTGCTTCAGCTACTGTGTCACTCTACTTCAGCCAGAGACGCAGACATTCCACCACACGATCACTGCGCCATAAATCTCACCGCTCTTTTCACTTCCATGCCTTCATGGCAAACGCTGAGAAAAATATCTTATGGTATGCAGGCGTGCATACTCCATCCAAGTGAAACAGCCAGAAGACTTTGTCATAAAGTGGTAGTGACGAACGCAGCGCTAGTATGAGACAAAACAACAAAACAAACAAAACAAACAACAAACTCACAATATGAACAAAAAGTGTGGGAATAGTCTAACAGTGGCCCTGCTACATTCCGTGTTCTGATCAGAGAAGTATGAAAGGGGGAATAAACCAGGTTAATACTTCAATACTTTGCCAGTGTTATATCAGCACTGCTACCTCTAAGCTGCAGGCTGGGGTCAGAGGTCAGGTGCTTCCTCTGATAACTCCTCATGTAGCACTGCGTTTGCTGTCCTAAAGTGTGAACCAAAGTGGGCCTGCAATCAAGGGTGTAAAAGAGGCCGGACAGACGAGCCTTAAGAGTCTCTCACACCAGCGTATTCAACCACACCAGCGTATTCAACCATACCAGCGTATTCAACCACACCAGCGTATACACAGTGGCGCAAAAAGGGGGCATGCAGCGTATGCGACGCATAGGGGCGCTGCACTAGAGGGGGCGCCAAATCGATGAGATATAATACTTAATTTGTGTCCATCTTACGTTCGCCACCCCCCCCCCCCCCCATCAACCATCTGTTCTTCAGATGGTTCTTCAGTTCCTACACTTACACGCTCCACATCATACTGTATTGGGAATGTTGAGATGCCAGAATAAATGTTTTGGACAAAATGTAATCACGTCCTCAAGTTTTCAATTTGTAGAATCATGCACTGCATTCTATTTTACACTATTTTAATTAATTATATTCAGTACTGATATTAACTACAAAGACTTTATAGAGAATTATGTACATTCTCTCTCTCTCTCTCTCTCTCTCTCTCTCTCTCTCTCTCTCTCTCTCTCTCTTTCGTATTTCTCTGATATATATATATTATTGCTGTCAATTCCAGGTGTCGCGATTAAAAGTCCTCACCAGGATTTTGCTCAAGCTTGCTAGATTTTCTAATTAGCAATTTAGTGGAATCAACACAATCCAGGAAGCCTGAGCAAAATCCTGGTGAGGACTTTTAATCGCATCACCTGGAATTGACAGCACTAATATACAGTGGGGAAAATAAGTATTTAGTCAGTCACCAATTGTGCAAGTTCTCCCACTTAAAAAGATGAGAGAGGCCGGTAATTGACATCATAGGTAGACCTCAACTATGACAAAATGTGAAAAAAAAATTGAGAAAATCATTTTGTCTGACTTTTAAAGAATTTATTTGCAAATAATGGTGGAAAATAAGTATTTGGTCAATAACAAAAGTTCATCTCAATACTTTGTTGTATATCCTCTGTTGGCAATGACAGAGGTCAAACGTTTTCTGTAAGTCTTCACATGGTTGGCACACACTGTTGCTGGTATGTTGGCCCATTCTTCCATGCAGATCTCACGTTTCATCTTCATTGCCCTTGCTGATGGAAGGAGGTTTGCACCCAAAATCTCACAATACATGGCCCCATTCATTCTTTCTTGTACACGGACCAGTCGTCCTGGTCCCTTTGCAGAGAAACAGCCCCAAAGCATGATGTTGCCACCCCCATGCTTGACAGTTGGTATGGTGTTCTTTGGATGCAACTCAGCATTCACTGTCCTCCAACACGACGAGTTGTGTTTTTACCAAATAGTTCTACTTTGGTTTCATCTGACCATATGACCTTCTCCCAATACTCTTCTGGAACATCCAAATGCTCTCTAGCAAACTTCAGACGTGCCTGGCTTAAGCAGGGGGACACGTCTGGCACTGCAAGATCTGAGTCCCTGGCGTCGTAGTGTGTTGCTGATGGTAGCCTTTGTAACGTTGGTCCCAGCTTTCTGCAGGTCATTCACTAGATCCCCCCTTGTGGTTCTGGGATTTTTCCTCACCGTTCTTGTGATCATTTTGACCCCACGGGCTGAGATCTTGCGTGGAGCCCCAGATCGAGGGAGATTAGTAGTGGTCTTGTAGGTCTTCTATTTTCTGATTATTGCTCCCACAGTAGATTTTCTCACACCAAGCTGCTTGCCTATTGCAGATTCAGTCTTCCCAGCCTACAATTCGGTTTCTGGTGTCCTCCAACAGCTCTTTCGTTTTCACCATAGTGGAGTTTGGAGTGTGACTGTTTGAGGTTTTGGGCAGGTGTCTTTTATACTGTTAACGACTTCAAATAGGTGCCATTAATACAGGTAATGAGTGGGGGAAAGAGGAGCCTCTTAAAAAAGAAGTTACAGGTCTGTGACAGCCAGAAATCTTGCTTGTTTGTAGGTGACCAAATACTTGTTTTCCACCATTATTTGCAAATAAATTCTTTAAAAGTCAGACAAAATGATTTTCTCAATTTTTTTCACATTTTGTCTCTCATAGTTGAGGTCTACCTATGATGTCAATTACAGGCCTCTCTCATCTTTTTAAGTGGGAGAACTTGCACAGTTGGTGGCTGACTAAATACTTATTTTCCCCACTGTATATATATATGAGAGAGAGAGAGAGAGAGAGAATGTCTGCAAGATTGATGGAAAAGCATTATAGGTGAGGTGCTGCTTCAGTTGCTGCTGGTTAGCAGGTTAGCAGAACACCAAGAGTGTACAGAGCTGTCATAATTTGTTTATTAGTACATATTAGAACATAATAACATGTTTCCTTCAGTGCTCTGCCATCTTCCCAGTCTGTTAATGTCAAAAATAATAAATAAACATAGTAGGTGTGTCCACATTTTTGACTGGGGTGTGAGTGTATGTATGTATATATATAGAGAGAGAGTTAGAGAGAGTGAGACAGAGAGAGAGAGAGAGAGAGAGAGAGAGAGAGAGAGAAAGGAAGTAAGTACACAAAGTTTCCAGAGAAACAGGAATATATAAATGTTTATATTTATATATATATATATATTATATATATGTTCACATTTATATTTATGTTAACATTTAAGCTGTTATAAGGGATACATATAAGTGTGTGGGTGTGTGTGTGTGTGTGTGTGTGTGTGTGTGTGTGTGTGTGTGTGTGTGTGTGTGTGTGGTCTTCTCAAGCCTTTACAAAGTGTAGACTATGCTATGACATAGTATAGCATCACAACATTACTGTTACCACATCGTTTCATAATCGGAAATTTGTGGTCGGGACAAAAGGCTCCTGAAGCTAGCCAGGTCCAGACTACCATGTGTTCACAGTTTTACAGCCCGGTTTTGTGTGTTTCTTTGTCATCAGTGGTCACCCAAACATGCTTTCCTATTTTTGCGGGTTTGGAAGCTGCTTACAATAGTCATTCCACTGTTGCTTTGTGGCAGTAAAGAAATGTGCTCCGTCGTGTTTAAAAAATGAATACAACCATTTTTATCAATACCAAAGTAATAATTCAGGTTTAAGAGATTTGGTCATGTTTGAAATGGTAGGCCCAGGTAGGCCCAGGTAGGCCCACACCCCATACGACGCCAACTCCTTTTTCCTTTCTCTGATCTGTGGCTCAAATACGATTTGAAAACAAAACAAAAAACATTTTGTGTTCACAAAACTCTGGAAACACCGAGGTGGAAAATCGTATTTGTGCCACTCCTTCATATCTCTTCTCATTTTTGTCATGTAATAAAACTGTAAAACGTTTAAGCTTCTCCAACTTAATATTTTCTAGTCAACTATTGCACCTAAAGTGTTAAGGTTGCGCTAACAACAACATCAAGTTATTTGTAATAGAAAGGCTGATTAAATATCTTATATTCACCCAATACATTTTTGTATTACATCATTCTTTTATTGATACAATTTCTTAATGAACTGAATTAGCTGAAGGTACTGGGCTCTTCTCTTAACAGAAGAGCTGTTAACTGCTGAACGTGTACAGTGGTAGCCACGTATTAGTAGCTAACGTTTGTTTTCGCCCCATGGCGCCTGCTGTGTGTTTTATTTGTGTCCCTTTTTTGTCCTAATACTTCTTGGCCCTCTTTGTTTGTATAATGTGTTGACGTAGAAAATAAATTAACAATCCAAAATATTCCATAACATCTTATTTGCATCTTATATACAACACTTGTTTGCATTTTGAGGGAAATTCTTTCCATATATTAGGTTCTACCAACATATCTTCATTCCCAGATCATTTGTGTGCACTCAAGTACAGCCCAAGATAAGGAATGCTTGATTGTCAGATTAAATCATAATCAATTTTCATCAAACACATTTAATCTGTTTTTAAGTGACGAGGTAAATGGACCCTATTAACGTCAGTTTAACGTTGGTTTGTGACTTGTGAACCGGGAAGCTGAGTGTGGTCCTAGCGACCAGGTGTAAACGCCACAGCCTCCGTTTCAAACAGTCGTAGGAACTTCAGGTCATTCCCGAGGTAAAGGCCTCGCCCCAGGTCACCTCCACAACCAAAGATGAAACATCATCTGTCCAGCAAGCATCTAAGACAAAAACATTGTGCCATTACCTGGACAGAGTTTCGTGATGAATAGGTGGATTACTTCACTGCAGTCTGTTAGAATCTGACACAAGCTAGATTAGAAGGCTAAAGGCAGAATTATTATGGGCATAAATCAGACTAGAGGCGCTTCTGTGGTAGGTGATTCTCGTAAAATAATTCATTATCAGACTCCACTACACTGCAGTCTGGTAACTCTGATGTACCAAGACGTATGGACAATGAATGCAAGCAGGTTCTCATGATTTTTCTCATGCTTAAATTGAGTATAAGGATCATTAGGAAAATGCTACTCTTAGAAAAATCTTACACAAAGATTTATAGTGGAGAAATGTGGCTGAACAAATGAACCCAAGGTTATGCCTAATCAGACTCGATCAAGCTGCTTGTTGTGTCTGATAATCCAAGGGGCCCATTGTCCCATGCAGGTGATGGTTCGGTGAAGATTAAATTGCCAATAAAGCATGTGAAGTTCAGAAGTGGGCAAGCTATCACAGTCTTGGAATTGGAGTGGACTCACTTATCGTCCCTGACTAAAGACTTTTCGTGCATGTTGTGGTCAGTAGTCTACAATGCACAAACACCTGCCGTTTTCAAAATGACCAACCAGGCAAAACAGTGTGTGTACAAGGAGTGTCTCAAGATTCGTTCATTAGAAATATTTATCTTGATATTTAAACCTCACAGTTTCTGCTCACTGGTCTGGTGTCAGTCTATTCAAACACAAACAAAAAACAAACATCTTTTAGCTCTCCTTAAACTCTCTTTTAATGTGTTATGACATGCATACTGAGCACCAGGCTAAGCAGGGCAATACCAATATGTACTGCCAGAAATCCACTTTCACCAAGGTCATCAACTTTACCAATTCACCATTAACTGGAAATATGGAAAAACATGCGTGCCATAAAAAATCCATAGACTGGAATACACTGGTAATTAATAAACATCTCTGTATTACCGACAGTTGCAAGTTAGAATCTTTTAAGTTAGAAGTTCTCAGCACGTAGAAGCTGAACGTGTTATGGAAGGACGAAGCGCACGTAAAGCGGTTGGCTGCCCCCTAGTGTTCATATATTTGTAAGTCGGGGGTTCTATAGTAAAAGTGGAACTACGGAAATAGACGTCCACAATTGGAAGAAAAATAAACAAACATTCTTCTCAAAATGAGAATGAAATTATCATTACAGTTACTCGTGCCAGTGAGTGCAATTGCTTTGCTGTTGTTATTATTGAAACATTCACTTCTGTTTCTATTTACTTCCGAGTGTACAGTATAAAAGATGTAGCTCAAAGGCCAAGCCAAATACACTAGAACATACAGCTAAAAATAAACAGACACAGTTGCAGAACTGTTAAAAAAAACAACAACAACTTGGTCAAAGTTAAAAATAAATAAACATCACACAGCTGCTTCAATGCACATTGACTATGCTGGTATAATGTTATCCAGCATGACAATCAGAACATTATGAATCAAGTAAAACAATGAATGGTCATATTTAGGTAAAGGAAAAACATATGGAGGTATTTGAGATGACAATACAGCACCACGAGTAGAGGGACTTGCTCTTCAAGCCTGGATTGTGGTCTTAGCACTAAAGGCAAAGTAGTAAACCAAGATGCCAATGGCAGCGGCCAGGACTTCTGTAGACACCCAAGGGCCATTCCATGCTCCCTACACACACACACACACACACACACACACACACACACACACACACACACACACACACACACACACACACAGAGGGCAGAGATTAACTACTGCTGACACACTGTAACAAACACAGTTCAGGAACAAGGCTGCCTCTGTCAATGCGTGATCCAAGACTGAATCAAACACACCAGACGAGAGGTACTGCACATTCTAAAGTGGTTTGGTATCAAACCTTACACTACAATTCCACTGCATGTGAGTTAACCAAAATGTCCGCCTCATTCATTTTCAACGGGGAGCTGTGACAAAACAGGAGAGGGATTGTTGCGTAGCAGCTGGGACGTAACTCGGTTTGGCAAGGGAAGTTAAACTGCCTTCAACGTTATGCAAATTACATGCGGCTGCTGCACTGCACTGACCAATCAGGCAAGGGCAACATTCCGTTATATGCGCTGTAGTAGTAATATGTACAGTATCTGCACAACATAAATAAGCCTAATAACAGATGTGTGAACCCAGAAGTGACACTAATGCATGTGAAAACTGCTACAACACTTGCGTGCATAACACACCCACTCCAGCACAACATGCATGGCAAAACCACTACAACGTTAGTGTCAATGCTGTAATGACAATGGTTTACCACTCGAATAATATCTAATCCTGGTGGTCCAGTGGTTATAAGCTGAGCTGTAATGAGGGTAGAAGGTGGCTAAAATATAGAACATGGCCACCACGAAATGGGCATATCTAAAGATCTCCACCACAGCACTAACACAAACAAAACATTATAAAAGGTGTTTTTAATGGAGTACAAACGCACAATCCTTCACTCAGTCATTGTATTGAGACCATGACATATTTAAGTATGAGTAATTTCAGGAGACAGTGCTTACTCTGTGATCCACGTTGACCGAAAAGAGGGGTTTGATTGTGTCCACATCCTCGTTGTTCCTCTGAGCCTGCGAGAGACGTACACATTTTCAAGTGGACATGAAATACTTAATATCACGGCACAAGAAATGCTAACGTCGGGGACATTTCAGCCGTCACTGACCAACCTTGCGTAGTGCACTGTAAGACTCCTCATCGAAGAATCTGACCAGATATGTCCCTGAGCTGGCCTGCTTGTGTGGGAGACTCCATGACACCTGTTCGAATGACAAACCAACACATGTAGTTATAAAGGCAGCAGTAGACGTGTTACTCTTTCAACCGGTGAGAAACCTGACACACATAAAACACTATGTGTGACATAATAAATACCAACCTGGTACTTCCCAACGTCCTGGCCTCTTGTCACCGGAAACTGCCTACCGTTGACATCAGCGTACAATGCCACACTCTGACGAAAAACGTTACGTTATGAAAAAAAGTTACATTACGCATTCTAATTATTCCGGTTATCATAACGAATGATGTAAATAATTGCAAATTACTTGAACTCCATTGGCACACGACAAGCTGAGCTCCACAATGAACACTGATTCGGACGAGATGACGGCATCGTTGGTCGTGTAGGTTGATGGTTTGATGACTGGATCCAGGCAAGAATCCCCTACATACACAATAATGCACAAGCAGCTCAGCATGTTGGCTAACAAATGTATTGTTGCTTACAAATGCATTGTTCTGGTAGCTAAACGAAGAGCGTTAATTAGCTAGTTGGCTAGATAAGATTTATAGTTAACGTTGTAACGTCGCAAGTGTTTTCGCTAGCAAGGATAGTACCAGGGGACGCAATACAAAACTGACCAGCGTATTTACACTTTACAATAAAAACATGATTAATAAGTGTTAGTTATCGCTAAATTCCTTTTGAATAAGGAATTTAATATAGGCAGCTATCGTCAGCTATCTAGTTAGTCGTAAATCATTTAAAATCATTTACCTTTGCATATGCAGACAAAAACCAGTAGAATTAGTCCAGTCTTAATCATTGTGCCACTGCGCGTGTATATTGACGTGCAGCTAACTGCAGACTGCTGACGTCGAAGGACACGTCATCTTAGCGGTCTTGATGACGTCATGCAATGAATTCTGGGACATTGAGTTCGAGACCATAGACCGTATTTATAAAAATGTACATACAGTCTATGATTGAGACACAAAAATTTCCCAAGGCAGAAAAAGTTAATAATAAAAATGACATGTTGCAGGGATTATATATGTAGGCACTCTCTCAGTTCATAAACACAAATATTTATAGGAAATACTTTTAAAAATTAAGGAAATGAAAATAATAATTGTAATTGTAATAGAATTAAAAAAATACAAACCACACAGCTCCTTAAGGCTAGTTTACCTGTTCAGAGTATAGTCTTAGTTTGATGGCTTGACTGGACTATCAGAATGGCCAACTTGTGTGTCTGGTCAATCAGCACATTCAGTTGAAAAATTACCATATGTTGGTTAACAAGGTAAACTTGTCTATCTTATCCTGCTAACCGGCCAATATGGCATATGTTTCAGCCTCATTCAGTAGTGCTAGTACCATCTAAATAACATTTCCCATGAAAAGAAATTTGGTGTTTTGGAGTATACAAAGTATTTTACCAAAGGGGGCATTGACCTCTGTGACACACTATCCTGAATTAGGGATCTGGACTTGTGCATTTGTAAAGCAACTTTGTGACAACATGTGTTGTATAAATTGCTATATAACAAAAATTTACTTGACTTGAATAAAGATACTGACAAGCTCACATTGCAATATTTTATTGCTTAAAACCCCCATCAAGAATCTGCAACCTGCTGTGCATGATTTAAGAAATAAATACTTTCAGAAAATAAATTATTATTCAAGCTAATTAAGTCACCATGTGTTAAGTCTCTGCTGGTTTGTTAATGGTAATCATGAATATAGCGAGTAGCACAGAGTGGTGCCCTAATGTAATGTGGTCAGGGAATGGTGAGGGCACAGCATTCACTTGTGTAACTTTTCTTTTGTTAATAATTACTACTAACGGACCCACACTGTGTATCTCACGTCCCCCAGTCTCAGTGTGTGCCAGGCCTAATGCTCCGTCTCCATTTCACAGTCCATCTGTTCTGCCAGTTTAAAAACGTCTCTTCCTCTCTGCGCTGCCTTGTCTCCCCTGAGAGTTCTGTGGCAGGGAGGACGACGAGGTCTCGGTGGACGGTGTAGAAGAGGACGACACTTCTGGTTGATCTCCAGTATGCTGGCGCAAGACGAGCTCCTTAAAGACAGAATTCATCTGCCGACACACTTCCTGTAAGAGGAGGAGATTGTTTTTCACGGGATACTGTCAAGAGATTTAAAAATCAGATGTTACCGGAGAAAATAAAGGTTTGGATAAAAATGGCATTTTCCAACCTTGTCCACCTCTATTTTGACGTCCTCTCCGAGATCACTGTCCAATGCAGACCTTCTCATCTGGGGACTGTTGCGGGGACACAATGTCAGAGAAATGTCTTTACAAGTAGAAGCCTGGATGGTTAGCAATTTAACAAACATGCTAGCCACAAGTGCAAGATATCAAAAATGACTCAAGTGCTAGACACGAGTGCTATTCTTATTTCAGAGATGGAAGTGGTTTGTTTTGCTCACCCTATTGGTTTGCGTAAGGCCCCTGGAGAAGTGGACTGCTGCATATGTTGTCCTGTGGGTATCTGAAGGGTGATTTTGCCTGTATGCGCATGGATGGCAGTAACTCCAGGCTTCTCACCTACAACCTTGGGCCTGGAAAATGAGACAATTTACACCATTTTAATTCTCTTCATACAGTTAATAACCCAAAGTTTTCCCGAGGTAACAAGATGGTTTGATAAGATCTTTGGAATAAATGATAAATGAAACCATTCTCATCTGGTTAATTTGCAAGAGATGAAGTCTCAGTGGTTTTGCTTGTACCGCAGATGCTATGCTAATGATGCATAAGAATAGGGTCATTTACACCATTTGCTGAGGTTAATTACCGTGCGTGTGTCACTCCGGCTGGTTGCTCCACTGTCTGGCTTCCACTGCTATTTCTCTCTCCATCTTTGGGGTCTTGTCCTCCCTCCACACTTGAAGCATGAAAAATGAGGACGTAGTAGGTTAAATGTATAAAAGATGGCAACATCAAAAGGATGGTGATATTGTTTGTTGTAGACCACAGAATCAGGATAAGGAACCTAACGGCACTGAACTCATGAGGACCAGAAGGGGAACGTCATGTGGAGACTCACCTTGGCACATTAATGTATCTATCTGGGATGAGACCCTTCGTGCCGTTGACTTCTCCTCTCCACCAATCAGAGGAGGCTCTGCTGTGAAGTTGGACACGCTCACCCTGTTTCAAGGACAGCTCGGCTGCCGAACGCGCCGTGTAGTCAAACAAGGCTACTCCCTCCAGCTCTGCGTTTCCACCATGCAAAACGCAGATTCAGTTGAGCACTTTTGACAGTTGCTTCACATCCGTGATCTGCTGTATACTTCTCACGCTCACCTTCTTTGACTTCTTTGTGCAGCGATGCGTCCGATTCCACCTCAGCCTCGTCTCCGGCAGCCTCGCTTTGGGTACAGACATATAATCCCGTTTTGACCTTTTTACACATACGTATGTGTATGTGTGTGTGTGTGTGTGTGTGTGTGTGGGTGAGATGCTCACATATCCTCTTGCTCAAGGGTCATGCATGTCTCATAAACCGGGCCCTCCAGTTCATTCTGGCTGGGAAAGATGTTCTCGTGCTGGGTGATGATGGTTTTGACAAGGGCGTTGATCTGCTGGAGGGTGACGGCGTCTGCGTCCTCAGGCCCCCTGATCAGACTGGGCCCGAAACACACGGCCAGGTTGTACGGCTGCATCATGTTCTCGTCGCTGTACTGGGAGACGCTACACACACAAACACACACTTAGAGCTCTAATTTCAATGTACATTTAAGGAATGGTTGACTGTGCCAGTGTTTTATTACTCACTGGTGGAGGAATGCAAAGAGGTATCTCATCACAACAGTAAGCGGGGGAGGGTAGGAGAGGACGACTGTCTTTAACTGTGCTACCTTCTCCGTCTCATCTTCTGTTCCTAGGAAAGAGAAAGGGGAAATTCACCTTATAATAGCATCCATTCCAACTAGAAACCAAAATCCACAGTGTTGCATTAAGAAATTTTTTCAATCTCACAGTTCTCCTCTGAACTGTGCACCTTTTTTGCTAACTAAAGCACTCGAATACAACCCAAGAATACATTCTCAGCATGTTCTCAGCAAAAAAAAAAGAGGAACATTGCTCACGTCCACACTCCATCAGCTGGTCGAAGCTGTCCTTGGGGAAGAGAGGGTTTTCCATGCCTCTGAAATACAACTTCAGCACACATGCCACCGAGTCCATGTCACATGTCTCCTCGTCTAGGGGATCGTCCCCTGGATTCATGGACACAGCACACGTGAAGAATGGCAGCCTATGGTATTACTGGGGTTACTGAATCTCAGTGGAGGAGGAGCTCCGAGGTGCCCCCATACCTCTCTCAAACTCATCCCTCAGCCGGTTGACCTCCAGCTGGGAGCCTGGCACTCGGAAGATGCCCTCATGGTGCAGGCCTTGCCGAAGGAGAGAGCAAATGGAGAAAGGGACTGAGCCTAGATCTACTCAAAAACATCCACTGATCATGACATGAACTCAAAGAACCAAGACCACTGACCACTGTAGAAGTGGAATGGAAGTGGAATGAAAATGGGCAAGAATGCATCAGGGATACGTGATATAGACTCACACTTTTTTTTGGTAAATTTTTAACCAAAATATGGTAATCCATATGTCACAACTTAATCTCAAAGGCATTTTTTAAATCTCAAAGGCAACCATTGGTTGTTCTAGAATCCCAAAATTGGTATATACTGTATATTCTCACGACAGCAATAAGGAAGCTATTTTTAAGCATCAACTTCAAAACATTCTCTCTGCCAAGCTTGGTTTAAACCCCATGCGTCTCTCTCAACCACTGGGTCATTCACATATTCTAAAAATACCATTTAAATGACTCAGCCCTAAAGCACAAGGCCCTGCTGTCTATTGGTATCAGACTAGGGGTGTAAGGGTACACAAACATCACGGTACGGTTCACAGCATGGTATGGACCCCAGGGTTCAGTATGAATTCAGTACGGTGGGGGGAAAAAAGGAAGAGGGTGGAGCTCTGTTCGAAACAGCCTACAGCATACTACTACAGCCTACTACATACTACTCACAGGCCCCAAATCAGTATGCAGCAGGGTTGAGCGATGTCTCCTTAATTGGCAGATGACGATGATATTGTGATATAAACGTTATATAAACATAATGATTATAAAATAAGCCTAGTATAAAATAAGCTATAATTCTACCCAGGATTTAACGTGTATGTAGAAAAAAAAACCTTCCACTGCCTGTGAATGGCCCAGAGCAGGTTTCCGCTAATGGCAAAAATCGCACGAAAATATCTCTGCATATGCGCTACCAGCACGCCCTCAGAAAGAGTTTTTAGCATCGCGGGTAGTGTGGTCACCCCAATCCACAGCTTATTAAAGCCAGAGAAGGGCAACATGTTGGTTTATTTGGCCAGAAACACTGACATGTAAACGTGTTGGAATAGGCTACACAATGTCAGACCTCTTAACATTTTAAGTTATTACAGTTATCGCATTTCCTATTTTTCTTGCTCTTGTATATTTGTATATCTTGTATATTTACATTCATTTTTCTTTCCTTCATTTGTTGTTCTGCTGTGATATCATAGTGAAATCCATGATGATTTATTTTAAAGCTTTTTCAAAAAAAGGTAAATGCCAGAGCCATTCATAAGCTCTGTTGCTTAGTTTTGTTCTTCAATTTTTAATAAACGTGTTTACAACCACCTTCGTGTCAATTTTATTTTGTAGCCCTTACACTGCAAAATTAATGCTTTAGCTGAAGTTGAACGTTGACAATGAACAAGTTTACCGAGCAAGCTTATTCTATTAGCGTGAACATGAAATGTTTAAAATTAATACATTAATAATGTAGAAAAAAACGAAGACAAGCTATAACCTAGATATAAATAATAATATCCTAATAATAATAGAATAATAATAAATAATATAATAATATGCCAACTAGGCATATTTGTAGCAGTAGGGTATTTTAATATTCATCACTGACTCTAATTCATATAAGTTATATACCTGATTTGATCATTTTACGTACAATCTCTGCTAAAGTTTTAGGGGAAGGAGACCTAAAGAAGGTCAGTGTTTGTGGTAAAACAAAAAAGTGGGCGTGGCATCGTGATGGTGGGTGATAAATGACGACGGTGGCACAACCCTAGTATGAGTTCACAGGCTCGTTGGCAAAATTCATTAACGTTGAATTTCAATGTTGAACAAGAACGAGTTGATGGTATTTAGCCCTGAAATGTTAAATGTGTGCTAGGCTATTCTTAACTGTCTAACAACGCTAAGTAGGTGTTTTGTACTAATATTAAACTTCTATTCCAAATGAAAGCTATAACTGTAGCTGTTCTGAAAGGCTTTTCAGCATTTCCTGCCCGCCTTCTCACTTCGTTTATTTTAAAAACTGATTAACGGTCTGATATTTTGGAACTTAAAAAAAAAAAACATAGCGAGATATTCGTTTAACGACGTTGTACAGTTATGGTTTCCGGGTGCAACTCGCCTGTGAACTTCAGTTCCGCATTACTTTCACTGTTCTTCGCACGTCCCTATAGGACGCATGTACCGTATGGCGAGCCGTTTGAGCTTTTAATCATTCTTTCTTGATTTCAGGAATTCAATTTATACGAAAAATATATGTGAAAATTTAATTTCCACTAGTACACATTAAATCACTTTCATTCCACAAATACCACAAAATCTAACTCATGTTCACACACGCACACAGTGTTGTGCCACGTCTGTCCACTTCTTGTTGGTAAATGAAGGCAGCAGGGCCTTTAAAAAATGATGTGGTGCTTGGGTGAATGAACTTTGCTGTTGTTGCATCGTAGTTCTTAATAATTTTTTTGTACTCTTCATTAAGTCGTGTGTATTCCATAAGACACTATGAAGATTCAACACTACAGGTCGTTTTAAACCTGATGCTAATGGGGCCCAATGGAGCACTGGGTTCTTCCTAATCCCTGCCTACAAAGGTTTTCTTTGCCATGGTCATTTTTTTCCCTGCCATAGTCATTGTTTAAACAGACGCTTGGCTCATACTAGTAAATATGTTATTCTCACATGTAAGAATTTATTTCTTGATGCAAGAACTGAATTCCTGATCAAGAAAAATAGGATAAAATAGCAATAAAAGCTAAAAGGCCTTGCCATACGCATGTACCGTGTATTCTCCATGAGACTGCACGCACCGAACAGGGAGAACCGTACCGTGATGGTTCGGTACGAATGCGCGTACCGTCGCACCCCTAAATCAGACACATTAAGTATGGATTAGAGTGGATTACCACTGAGGTTGATGAACCTGACGCAGCTCTCCACAACCACAGGAATCTGCTCTCCAGATGCCTGTGGGAGAAGGATGGAGGCTTAGATGTGTACAGAGCACACGCGAGACCACATGGGGCCAGACGGAGGGGGGTGTACCTGGATATAAGACAGCAGGTCTCCAGAGAAGGGCTTGAGGCTGCTGTGAGCAGACGCCTGACTCTTCCGCTGACGAACAGATTTCCTGGAGCGCATTCTGAGGTGTGAAATGTAACTGCAATTAGCATCGCAGGGAGATAACGGAGGGATCAAAAGTGGAGTGATTTAAAAGGAGTGTGAACAAGCCACACCAAGATAAACTAACAACCTTAATAACTACTCCATGAATGACTCTGTATTTTTCTACTGACACACGACTAGCTCGGACATCGGCGTCTTTAAAAGTGTGATCACAGAAAATAAGGGGATATTTATTTTTGTTTTGATTATATTCAAACAGTACAAAAATTGTTGGTTTTATGTCATTCAGATCCTTTGCTGTTTGTGTCCTCTCACTTGTCAAGAGATTTAACTGACTCGTTATTGAATTGAAGATGTCCTGGAGATGAAAGCTAGGTTGTTGCACAGTTCTTTGTTTAAGCTCTTAAATCTTAATCTGGAATCGTTTCTCACCTGTGATGACGACTCTCAACAGTTCCAGCTAGTTAGAGACATGCACAGAAAATGAGCATTTAGTATCTCTTGACAAGTAAGATGGTTTTTTTTGTTTTTAAAGATAGGTAGGCTGACTTTACCTTTTTGTATTGCAACTTTGAGTAGGTCATGCCTTGCCTGTAGTTTTGATGCTAATGAGCCAGTTAAGAGATAATCTTTAACTTTCTGTCAGAAAAAACAACACAAATTCACATATTACACAAGAACCATTTTGTAGAGCCATTACGTTACACACTGTATCACCATTCATTCATAAACTAATGTACCATAAAATAGGAGCTCTCTGTTTCCTGCAGATTGGTCCTACGCTTTGCTTGATTGAGTTTATTGTTTGAGACCTCACTGGTAGTCTCAGGTGATTGGCTGCTGGTGTGTTCAGGGGTGGGGCCAAATACATCCTCACTGATGCAGTCAAGCAAGGCAGAGTGAGTATCCAGGACCATGTTACTGAGCTGTAAGGGAATGTGATGGAAGTAAACATACCAGGGGTTAGTTGCACGTGTGTAACTGAACAGGACACGTGTTTAATTGAAA
Source organism: Brachyhypopomus gauderio (assembly GCF_052324685.1). Taxonomy (NCBI): domain Eukaryota; kingdom Metazoa; phylum Chordata; class Actinopteri; order Gymnotiformes; family Hypopomidae; genus Brachyhypopomus; species Brachyhypopomus gauderio. The sequence goes on along the minus strand of NC_135231.1, from coordinate 6,316,900 downwards.
CGATTGGTAATTTTATGGAGCAATATAAACAATATAATATAATATGCATAAGCGATTGTGTTGTAAGAAGCAGATCTATGTAATGTTTGTGTTATGGTGATTTTGTGAAAGTACCTCTTCATTTTCTCTGGTGACCAAGGACAGCCTGGTCTGGAGCTGCAGGAAACGAGTCTCCAGCTCACTCTTCATCTCACAGTCCGCACTCACCTCACACACCTGCTCAAAACAGGACAGTCGTTGATCAACGTGAACAGGACATGTAGAATAAAACACACACAACACACACACACACACACACACACACACACAGTTACAACAGTACCTGGTCCCCTTCATGAGGCTGGTACTGAAAGCGGAGGGGCAGGCAGAAGGTGGCCTCGTGCATCTGCATCAGTGCGTCTCTGTCGTGGTTCTGATCCAGGCCCGACATGGCGCCGGCCAGCTGCTTGAGCCCTGAGCCCAGGTTGTGGTGGGCGTGGGAGCGTCTGGACAGGTACAGCCTGAGCACGTGTGACAGCGACTGGTGGAATCCTGTATCACTGCACTACAGGAGCACAAGAACAGCTGGTTCACATTTTCTAAAAATACCATTTAAAACAGTGAATCCACAACACAACAATGGAGTGAATACACAACACAGTGAATACACAACACAGTGAATACAGCGAGGATAATGCAGATGAAGAAGGAAATACAATAAATGACAATAACACACATTAAGGATAGAGGCACTCCAAGCCCCACTCCCATTTGGTCCACATTCATGCAGCAGCTGCTATGGTAACGTGAGCTACTCACATCGAACAGGCGGGAGACATCATGTAGGAAGTATTTGTTCATGGAGGCGTTGGCGGCGTCCAGATTGAGCAGGTAGTCGTTGCGTGCCTTGTTACATTTCAGCTGAATCTCCTGGGCTTTACACTGTCTCTGCAGAGCAGAGAGAGAGCAGCCACACAATGAAACCACACAAACAAACAGCAGACACCCCCCTGCCCACACCGCAGCACTGGGAAAAAACCCCAGACGTGCACACTGGCATTTAGAGAGGAAAAGTCGTCTGTAACACCGCACATGCTACATACGACATGGGAAATTTGAAAAGAAACAAAGAGAAACTCAAACATGGCAGGTGAGCGTTTGCTTGTGGTACCGGCTCATTTCTGGCTGATGTCAGAGAAACACAGTGAAGTCAAACTGAAACACACCCACTTAACATTAGGCTGGAGTGTAAGTTTAAAGTTTCCAGAAGTATAAACAATGAAATTAATTACAAATTAAAATGTAATTAAAATACTTTGGTGAAAATGATAATTATGTACTTATAACTGGAACAAAATTTGGCAAACCTGTTGGAACTGTATGAATTTAACTTAAGACAATTATAACAAGACACCTGACAGGTTACAATTAAAGTGCTAAATAAGTTTAATTCAAACATGCTGAAATAAAAGGTAAGAAGTAGAAAAAACAAAGAAAAAGATCATGACTGTTCTCGTCCATCAAAATATTGAGCATTCATAGGTGTAATGAGTTTTCAGATTTGGTAGTATGCATTTTAAGTATTATACTATGAACATAGAACATAGAGCTCAACCTTTATCTTATCTGTGTGTAGCCTATATAAAGGTGCATCTCAATAAACTAGTATAATTCAAATATATAAAAAAAAATATGAAAAGTAAAATATAATATTTTAAAAGTTAATTTATTTCAGTAATTCAAAACAAAAATTTAAACACATATATTGTATAGATTCATGACAAACTTTAATGAGATGCACCTGTAGGTCCTTTAGCAAATTTGAAGTGGGCTGTATTTTTTATTTACGTGTCTATTTTGGGAATTAACAGGAGTGTCTTCTGTAACTCTCTCTCTCTCACACACACACACACACACACACACACACACACACACACACACACACACACACACACACACACACTCACAAACAAGTACAATAGGTGCAACAATATGCATGTAAGTAGACATGCATGTAATGTTTGCACAGACCTGAATGCAATTACTATAACATGACACTTAACAACAATAATTTTTGCTACATCCAACAGCCAAAGGTAAATGTTAGCTGGAATTAGAGGAAGAAGACAACTCTCTCCTCTCCAAAAACTGGAAGTTATGGCAATTTTTATGGCAGTTTTTTTTTATTTAACCTTAATTTATTATTATACCTTAAATATTATTACATATTACAATTTAGGTGAAATCATGTCTTTAATTTGATCTGTGACCTTTAATTGTTCTGACTGCGAGAAACCATGTAAAACAGCACAAACGATATCTTCTCTTCACTTGAAGCTCTCACACTCACACACTCCAGTTTACTGTTTTATTCCTGAAGGAAGAGGAAGCGTTTTGTTTTAGGCTACGTGCAGCTGTGATGTGATGACACTTTTCGTAGCCTCGGCCTGTTTTCGGGATGAGAAGCAGGCGTACCTTCTCAATCAGTCTTTCCATCTTCCTAGAGGCACTCTGTTTCTGCTTCTCTTCCTGTCTGGCGGCTTCTTTCAGCTTGCCCTCAGCTGACACGTACTCGCCGCGGTACTGCGAATACGTCTTTAGCGTCTGCACACACAATCACGGATTAAAGGTTCAGAAAGCTGGATCATATTTATAAGCAGCCTATGCGGGACTGGCTGGAGGGGGTAACCAGCCTATGCGGGACTGGCTGGAAGGGGTAACCAGCCTATGCGGGACTGGCTGGAGGGGGTAACCAGCCTATGCAGGACTGGCTGGGGGGGTAACCAGCCTATGCGGGACTGGCAGGAGGGGGTAACCAGCCTATGCGGGACTGGCAGGAGGGGGTAACCAGCCTTCACTCCTTCACTTTAACTGAGGCACCTTCTTCTTTTGTGTACTTACAGTCTGCAGCTCCGCCATGACCTTCACAAGACCGTCCTGTAGCTGAGTGCAGATATCTCTACTCTGAAGGGAGACAAGATAGGTAAGAGTGATGAGAGAGATCTAGAGATAAGAGAGATAAGTGAGAGAGCTGGAGATAAGAGAGATAAGAGAGACAAGAGAGACGAGAGAGAGCTACAGAGAGATAAGAAAGCTAGAGATAAGAGAGAGAGAGCTACAGATAAGAGAGACAAGAGAGATAAGAGAGAGCTACAGATAAAAGAGATAAGAAAGAGTACAAGAGATAAGAGAGAGCTAGAGAAGAGAGATAAGAGAGAGAGAGAGCTACAGATAAGAGAGAAGAGAGATAAGAGAGCTACAGATAAGAGAGAGAAGAGAGATAAGAGAGAGAGCTACAGATAAGAGACAAAAGAGATAAGAGAAAGCTACAGATAAGAGATAAGAAAGAGTGCAAGAGATAAGAGAGAGCTAGAGAAGAGAGATAAGAGAGATAGAGCTACAGATAAGAGAGAAGAGAGATAGAGAGAGAGCTACAGATAAGAGAGAGAAGAGAGATAAGAGAGAGAGCTACAGATAATAGAGAAGAGAAATAGAGAGAGCTAAAACAAAAGGCAGAACGCTTTAGTGCAAATCAGAAGTCAGTTTCCTCAAAAGCCCTGCAGTGTCAAGACAGTGGTGTACTACTGCACAATGACTTACCGGGCTAAGCTTGGGCTAACAGTATCTATGCATCTGTAAGTGTATTGATCTCTAGGTGAGTGCGTGCATATATTCATTTTCATAGAACATGGATAATACATGTATGTTCATTCACTTTATTGACTGCAATCCATTAATCAGTGTTATATGCATGTTTTAGGTGTTTCAGTGAGTGTGACTACATCAGTGTTATAGGCAGTGATGGCTTAGTTACCTTGAAAAAGTAATCAGATTACTGATTGCTCCTTTAAAAACTAACTTAGTACGTTACATATTACTTTATTTTAAAAGTAACTACGTTAGATTACAAGTTACTTTAGTAGTTACATTCAGCAGCAAAATAAGTTTTTCCAATACTCACTTTATTGGAAGTGCATTTTTAACAGTAGCAATGTATCTCCTGGCATTACGTTTGTGTCGCTGTGCGGTATTATTTGTAAATGTATTTGTAAACGTAATACAAGTGAACTATTCAGTCAGACAGCTATTTGTTGTGAAACGAAATACAATTACAATTTCAAGCATTTTTAAGTAGGCTGCAACAATAAAATTATTGTTTTTGAGGGGTGTTTCTTTACACTACCACATATCGTTACGGACAACACTGCACAGAATGACGTGAACGCGCTCGCAGCAGTACTAAGTAACGCGTTACTGACATCACTGGTTATAGGCATGTTTCAGGTGTCTCAGGTGTATGTTTGTGTGTGTGTGTGTGTACATCAGTGTTACAGGCATGTTTAAAGTGTCACGGGTGTTTCAGTGTGTTGTGTGTGTACATCAATGTTATAGGCAGGTTTCAGGTGTCACAGGTGTGTGTGTACATCAGTGCTATAAGCAGGTTTCAGGTGTCACATGTGTGTGTGTGTGTGTGTGTGTATGTGTGTGTGTGTGTGTGAGTGTGTAGATCAATATTATAGGCAGGTTTCAGGTCTGCTAAATGCCGTAAATGTAAATGTTTCAGGTGTCACGTGTACGTGTGTGTGTGTGTGTGTGTGTGTGTGTGTGTGTGTGTGTGTGTGTGTGTGTGTGTGTGTGTGTGTGTGTGTGTGTGTGTGTGTACATCAGTGTTATAGGCAGGTTTCAAGTGTCACAGGTGTGTGTGTGTGTGTGTATGTGTGTGTACATCAGTGTTAGAGGCGGGTTTCAGGTGTCACAGGTGTGTGTGTGTGTGTGTGTGTGTGTGTGTGTACATTAGTGTTATAGGCATGTTTCAGGTGTCACAGGTGTGTGCGTGTACATTAGTGTTATAGGCATGTTTCAGATGTCACAGGTGTGTGTGTGTGTGTGTACATTAGTGTTATAGGCATGTTTCAGATGTCACAGGTGTGTGTGTGTGTGTGTGTATGTGTGTGTGTATATATATATATATGTGTGTGTGTGTGTGTGTGTGTGTGTGTGTACCTTCTTTGAAAGGCGCTGCACATGCTCCACACAGCGTGAAAGATCCTGAGGTAGAATCACACAGCAGCTGTCACTCAGCGCACTGTGGTCTTTGCTTTCCTGGCGCGTCTGAGACAACAACACCTGCCAGCAGTGCACAGCTGACTGGCTGCTGGACTCCTTTCTAAGACAAAGAGAATCAGACCAAACAAGGGCAGTGAGACAGACATGCAGAGACAGTGAGACAGACATGCAGAGACAGTGAGACAGACATGCAGAGACAGAGAGACAGACATGCAGAGGCAGTGAGACAGACATGCAGAGACAGTGAGACAGACATGCAGAGACAGTGAGACAGACATGCAGAGACAGCGAGACCACCATGCTTTGTAATTTTTTTTCACAACCCTAAGCGAACATAGCAAACAACTAATGTCTGTTAAACTAATTTCATATTCAGATAATAATGTGACCTGCAACACGTCTCCCGTCACAGCACAACCAATTACAAAATCATTAGTTCCAACAACGTGGCAGTTACACTACGAGCTGCATATCTGTATGACTAAATGTTCGTGTAGGGCGTGCTAGAGGGTAACCGATGGCGACAAGGCTCCACGCTCACTTTCTGCTCTTGGAGGTGAACCTGTCGGCGAGTTTCTCCAGGGAGCGGGCGTACTCGCCCTCGATCTCACCCCGCCGGCGCAGGTAGTCGCTCAGGTCCTGCAGAACCTGGGTCTTCTGCTCCAGATGGCTATCAAACGCCCGCAGTTGCTCTGCAAGCTGATTACGAACCTCTGTGAGGGAAAAGGTTTGGGGCGTAGGGGCGTGTTTGTGGTTAAGAGGTGAAAAGAGAAACCGATGCATTTCTAGATCTCAATGTCAATTTTTTTTTTTTATCCTCGTTGATTTTTCGCAAACCACAAACGTTGTCAGTTGGTGGAAATGTTTACTTAACTGTAATTGTTTATCCAAACAGTACTCGATAGCTGACTAAATTCATGAATATTCTTTTCTGAATGCAATATTACTTATCCTTGTGCACTATATTTATCTCTGTTCTCTAGTAGACTGCTTTTATTTGCTTTATTTTATGAGTAAATGAGAGAGGAACAACACTAGCAGCACCCCCCTGTTTAATGACTGCCAAATTTTAACAGTTCCTTCTACCAGGGTTTCTTCTCTGAGAAAACATCCTCATATGTGGACCTTAGAATTAGAACAATTCTGAACATCACTTTTTATATAATCTACTTCCTTCTTACAGCTTGATTTACATTATTATCTGATGAAGTTGCAAACAAGCATAGAGATATTAGATATGATCACAACAACACATGACAAACAGAACCACGCAATAACGTAAAGTCATAGCTCCACAGACATCGGGACTGGACTAAAATTATAATACAGAAGGTTATTAAGATCTATAATTATTTCACTTTTAGATCTGAGTTATATATTATGCACAATTATTTCTTCATAATTTTGCACAGCAGGGTTAGAAAATAGGTCACTGTATCTACTCTGAAATCCCATCAGCAACTCAAGTAGCACAAGCCAAGACTTAGAGAGAGCTAGAGAGGGCAGAAATAGCTGAGGTGAAGTGCTCATAAAATCACTGGCGAGGGATTCTCAGCAGACCAGTTATCCCCACATGAAACCAGTTCCACTTCCCTGACAAGATCCGAATATTGACCTCATTAAATCATTTTGTCATGTTTTAATGCCAAAGCTTATAGTTGGCCCTTTTAGTTACAGTGTGAGAATCTTAACTGTTATTGACGTTTGGTAATAGCACAACAGTAAAAACTATTCTCCCTTCACATACATGTATCTAATTTCCATTTTTATTCAACTCACACATGTTTCTCTATATTTGATATTAGCGCAAAGTCCAAATGCAGAAATATGAGCTGCTTTAACATTACACTGTTATTATTTTATGAAATATTCTTATTTTAGAGGCTTACATGATCTAGCTAAGAGTTTGTATATGTATGTATTATGTAGGCTATGTGTTATGTATTGCTTGTTGCAGTGCAGCTGACTGGAGTCACGTGCCTTGTGCGTGTTACCTGTCCCGTTACAAACGTCTGTCATGAGTAACCTGGCTTGTTTGTGTACATTTATGTTCAAATAAATGTTTATGCGAACACCCTTGAATACACTATACGTTTACATTTATATAGGCCCACACACACAAACTATCACCTGCCCTTTAGCTGCAACAGGTCCTTTTGAGAACATAAACTACAATCATTCCCTGAACTCGAGTACAAACTGGAAGCCGTGCACACAGATACAGATCAAGTTTTACATATGACTGCCAACACAATGTATACTGCGTGTTCACCCAGCCATAATTGCCTTGATTTTTGCTAATATTTCACGTATTTTGAACTTTAGGGGGTTGTAAAGTGAAGGTCCTCTCTGCTCCTACCTTTAATCTGAGTGTCGTAGTCCGCAACTGCGACCCTCCTCAGTTTGACGTTGTAGGACGACATCGCTGCACCGACTGGATGAAACCCTATTGAACACAGACCCAGTTCGGAGCTAAACATGGCTGGTCATCATTACGGTTCGGTTAGTCATACACTTTCCATCAACAAAATAGGTTGGTACATACTGGACATTAACCAGTGGCAGCCGGGTGACCGGTCCAGCACACCATGAGACATGGGGTGACTCGCACAGCTACATTTCATGTACACACGATGGAAATTACCGCAACGCCATTGCATAAGAGAGCAAATGTATCAGAACCGAATCAGCGCCTGTTCGTGTAATCCTGTTTCTTCTATTACACAGCCCCCCTCAAGCACACAGTTCAGGGGAGCTAATTATAGTGTGTACAGAAGTAGAAACGATCTTTTACATGTGTGCGTTTTTGGAAACTCTGTGGTGGTGATGTTTCTTTTGATCATTTCATTGAACAACCTAGTGCAAGTAGAAATAACATTTTCTGGCACTGTGGACATAGATTATATAAATATATGACTGAATTCATGACTGAATCGTTTTAATCTGAATGCCCCTCCTAAATGTAATGGTTCATAAAATAATAAATGAAATTTCTCTGTTAGAGAAAGCAGACGTTATTGGTAACTGCAAGCAATCATTTGCAATTGTAAATAATCTGCTTGAATAAGCAACAAGGAACCAGAATATTTAAAGTGAAAGGACAGAACAGGCTGTGCTTGACCTGCACGTGCACTGCCGGGTACCCGATGTCATGCACCCTTCGTGCAATGGAGGGTAACCTGCAATAGTGCACTCACAGTCTCAAGATTCTAGCTAGTGAGACTGGCCGCAGAAAAAGGGAAGAAAGCAAGCTTCCTGTGTCAGGATCAGCAGAAACCCAAGCAAATCCTGCTAACTCTCACCATGAGTCAACCTTCACCTCTCTCCTCCGCTGTTTCGCTCTATCAGACAGCAGAAAGAAGAAGCTTTCTCTTTTGTTCTCAAAGGAAACATGCACAGAAATAGAACCCATGCGTTCTTAATTGAGACTATATTGGATAATTAATTCAAGGCTGATTATCCATTCAACGTGCAACATATGTATTTTTGCAGTTTTATTTTGCCAGGTAAAATATAGTTACAAGACTGCCCAACACCTTGTGTGAAATGCAGATAGCTTTTAGGAGAATCACCTACGATTGATGTCCACAGTCCACAGTTAACACACTAAAACCAAACTTACAAACCACGTATTTGTTCACAACACTAGCTACCCCGTTAAGGGCATAAAATACCAATTTCTCAAGTCACAAGGTATTGTTTAACAAAAACAGCATGGAGAAAGGAACATTTGAATGCCTTTGAAGCAAAATTACATTGAGTGAATCAGTCAGATAATTCAGGCAATATAAAGTGAATCTTCAGAAGACTTACCAAGGATGGATTCTCACTTACTCTCACATTGACATCCACTGCGTAAATCCTCAAATATAAACACCAGAACAATGTTTAACACAAGTACACTCTTTCTCCCTACAAGTCTCTCGCCATAGACCCAAACCTCCCTCTTACCCTGTCTTAGCCTCTCTGAGACACACAGGCCACCAGATGTAGAAAGACTGCTCTGTCCTTTAGCCCTAGTACGTACTCTCACACAGACTGACAGAATGCAAACCGCTTCACTTTCTGACTCCTCCCCCTCGTCTTGTGTGCTGCCCCCACACCGTGACTCACCCGGCCCCACACGCGTTCTTCACATCCAGCCCCTCCACCCTCCTGCCCCCACCCACCCTTTGATGTAAAGCCCTCACGCATTTCGCCTCCACCTGAGGTGAGACGCAGCACTGACGACGTCCACGTGACAATAGTGGACGCAAACGAATAAATAGAATAAAGTCCCTGCCAGGAATTCGGTCTTTTGTCGCTGGGTTCAGTGTGACCGCAACCTCTCCTGAGTGTTCTACCACAGAGATGAACAATGTTACCATTTATACAGTCAAGAGGAAAGCAGTGAAAGTGTGAACATAGTGACTGTATTGATGTGCTGACAGACACCTTTCACCTTGTAGTTCACTCAAACGCTCTTATGTTTCCTCTTATTATATGTGGCCAGAGAAAAAGAATGGGGGATGAATACACATCACTTATAATAAAATAGTGCCTGTGTTAATGAAGCGGTCTGACTGCTATTATGAGAGAAGGTGAAGAACAGGAAATGGCAGCACCCAAGTAGAACCAAAAGACTGAAGCGTCGTCATTCTTTCGTTTCTTTCTTTCGCGCTCATGAACGGTGCATGGCAGACACACACCTGAGCCGTGCTGCTGACGAGAATAGCAGATGAAGTTGTCGAGTCTTTAAAATGACAAAACTGCTGCATGCATTGTGTTACTGGACCACCATCATGCTCCAGACCCAGACCCTGACCCAGCCACTGGCCACTTCAGGGATAAGACTAACCACCTTCTTTTAACTGAATAAATCTGCAAGCAGCAGTAAAAAAGAACTCCTGACGAAAACAGTCCCAGACTACTTAGCTCTTGGAGCCATCTGTTAGATACAGGCGTCCTGGGAATACACCATGTCACAAGTACTTAGCTGAACTAAGTTCTTCATTTCACACATACTGCTGCAAAGCACACTTGCGAAGTCGCTTCTCACACTCACACAGTTTTAGCAGTGTCTGTACAAAGCACAAATGCCAGGCGGTGGTCATGACAGCGTTTCTGCCTCTGATGAGCCAATCAGTGTGAAAAAACCAACCACAACCTCCGCCCCCACGAAAGAAACCCACATTAATAATTCACTCTAGTTCTAGTTTGAATTTATTAATGTAATCTGTGTGAATCAAACCTTGTGAATATAAAACATTGATATCAAAACATTAACAGGCAGACAATGAAGACGGTCAAAGAAGGATTAGCTCAGTATGGTGGGCATGATGCTAGGCTTGCTGGTTTCCTCTATAGTTCCAGAACCAGGCGACTGGAGCACCAGCCATTAAAACCAGTGCCCAGCACTGCAGGTTGATCCCGATCTCCTGGATCAATCATTGTGGGAAGTGAGAATTACAGTACTTCTGTTCACTGTGAATCATGTCTGATTCCATTAGTCATGCCTTGGAGGTTTGGAAGTAGAAAAGTTTGCGTAGAAAGTTGAAAGACCCAGGCATCTGTTTGTACATGCCTTTAGCAGATATCTGAGAGACTTCGTCGTTGACCTGCAAAAAATAATACATGCATAAATATATACAGGATTGCAGACATTTCAAAAAGAAAATTACAGTTATTAATGACCGTGTGTACTGAAATTACATTATAAATTTTTAAGGACAGGCCTTTGTTTGAATAATGACTGTACTATCAAACTATTTGGTGAACAGTAAAAATTGAAAACTTGGTAATGGTAAAAGTAAAACGACTATGATCATACACCAATCAAGAGATGAATGAATCAAAATAAAATGGCCTACCATCATCAACATGGTGACGAGGTCATCAGTGACCGCATTCATCTCCAGGATGCAATCAAGAGTCTCCACATACCAGGAGCCGGTATTACAGTCTCTCCAGGACACGTATCCTGCAGACAGAACCAGTCCAGCATGGCTGTCAACCACCGACTGTTCTCAAAACCTTTCTGCAGTTTTAATGAGTTCAGTGATCTTTCTCAGGGGCATATTAGGATCTTGATATAAGAATTAATGTAATTGTATGGAAAATGGTAGTAACTGTACTGTACACTTATCAGCCTTTTAAATTTTTTTTACAAACAGCTACCTTGTGCAGGAACTTAGATTTGCCCTGCTCACATGCATCATTTGACAACCACCTTGTTGTTCTAGTCGGTTTCTGACCACAAGACCACTGCTGACAAGCGGACCAACTGTTCTCAAAACAGCATTAACACTGCCATAGTAGTGGCATGGCTGTGGGTGTTATCACTGTCGCTAGGGTATCAGTGTAACAGCTGAGGTGAAAATGTTCCGACTTCCAGAAATATCCAGCCAACGAGGGTCCAGTGATGAGCAAACCCACCTCTTCTTCCTACAGAACCGCACTTTAAACTGCACGCCACACACACACACTCCAACCATACACCTACAAGGTATTTCATGAATACCTTTTGAGTGTGCGCATTCTTGTAGAATGTAACCTGACTGTACCGTGATCCATAACAAAACGTACACGTGCACACACACACACACACACACACACACACACACACACACACACACACCTGGAAAGGTGGAGTAGGACACCAGGATGTCACTGGGAGTGGGCAGGGTGGCTCTGGCGTCCGGCTCGTCGGTCAAGCTGAGGGAGTCGGAGCTGGAGGAGGAGGGGATGGCGTCAGTCTGCTCGTCCATCCTACCCCCCACAGGCTGCACCTCGTCCGGGGACACCTCGAAGCCCGTGTCCTTCTGATCTGCCCACACACACGCACTAATGTTGAGAGTGACTGTATTTCAATCTGAGTTTGTGAAAACATTTAAGTAAAATCAATACACAGTAAATCAAAATGAACACAGTCCTTAGTGCTTTGCGCTAAATCTTTATTTATGTGTCTAAAACAAGAAACACAACAACGCAGATAGATACTTGTCACTCTTTCCGAAGAAATGAACCGGTAAAGGTTTGTTTATGTAAAGCACATTGAATACTATGACAAGTACAATTAAGGTAACAACAGGCTCTGTCTGGTTTCAGTGGGGAACTGATGAAAGCCAAATGCTGATTGGTTAAAAGCACTTTGCACAGAAAGGAAGGAAGGAGAGACAGCAGGTCCTGCCTTGTCATGATTCTGTGGTTGTTTCTCTAACAGAAAGTATCTGGCACATCTCTGAATTCCCCTCCCACTCTCCACATGGGAGGCCCGACTGAAACACTGAAGCCATGTGCCACTGCCATCTGGAAGACAAACGACCAGAGCTAAAAGCAGGACTGTGGGACAGCAGGGGGTCCCGCGCTCACCTCCTCCACAAGCCTGGATGAAGAAGAGCTTGGGCTTGCCCTGCAGTGAAGGACACCTCTTGCCATTAAGGTAGTCGGTCATGATCTGAACTGAGACTGGGAGACCGTCCACCCCATGGACAGCGCCAGGAAAGCGGTTGTTGTTTGACTGAACATCAGAAGAGACACATTATAGAAACAAGTTTTAGCGTTTTCTAACTGTACAAAAGTTCAAATGTCAATGTTAATCAGAGAACTACATAGTATATATGAGGAAAGAAATACATTACATCAGACCATTTATCAGAAGGAAATGAATACATCACAAAGCATTATGTAAATGTAATTACTTGCTTATTCAGAAACAATCAGCTGACAAATTTTAGTATAACATGATATTAATATTTATCTGAACCCGACTGGTGTTCTTTTCTGCTGGTCATAATCTGTCCTTAATGGACACCATGTTCGAGCACAGAGGTGTCCATAAGTGCACATGGCACCAGGACACCTCAGGCCGCAGTTTGATGATCAATTTTGTAGTCGTGTCGTCGGACTTGTGTCCGTTGTGTCTTGGACACGCGGGTAAAGTGAGGAGCTGAGCTGTCAACACCACCTAGTGGCGAGTTGGATCAGATGGCGGGAGAAGACGCCAGACAGATCTGGCAGACCCAAACGTATCGTGAGGGTTTGCTTGGAACGTCTGGCAAAGGAACCTGCCAGAAAGATCTTCAACTCCCACATCAGGCAGAGCTCCGAATGCACTGTGAGGGAGGCCGGAGACACGGAGTCCGAGTGGACCATGTTACGTGTCTCCATTGTCGATGTGACAGATGATGCAGCATTCTTAAATGCTTACCTCAGTTCCATGTGACAAGATGACCACCACACAGCAGTCATACCCGGAGTGATCTGTACTGGACAGTACAGACAACTGATGTTTTATTTCCTGTCAATAGGCCAGAAAGAGGTCAGCCCCAGAATTCAATCACAGTGTCATGGAAATACAAAACTCAGTTCCTCCCAAAGGCACATGTTTCTATCCTGATAACGCAGAAGTGCTTACTTTACACCTCAGGTTCCTTTTAACAGTAACACAAAAGTTGAAAGATTCAAAACGCTTCCTCAGCTTGTCACAGTCAATATCAGACCCGGTCCGATTCTTCAGGTCTGAGGCGGGGTGAAAATCCACATTGTTGATGATCAAACACATCCCACATGGGTTGGCTTCCATCTTATAGCACTGCATATATACATATGAAATTGAAAACCAGGATTTATTTACAGCTGTAAATTAAGACACGACATGATGGCTTACAAAACTTATGGGATCAGTTTACCTGTATGCTCTCACGCCTCTGCCTAGATGGCCTTGGTGTTATGCCTTCATCTGCCGGAGCTACAGGAGTAGGAATATTCTGCTTAGTCAAAAAAACTCTGCTATTTACAATGGTGTGCATTCATGCCCCAAGTGTGCATTAAAACATGGAACCCAGTACTTACACAGGACAGGAAGTGCTGGTTTTAGAGGCACCAGCTTCTGAGAACCATCACCTCTGTCTGGGTTTTCACGATGTACAGGATGTGCTGTTGAATCATGTTACAGCAATAATGAGGAACAGAGGTGTCTGTATTTTTGGAAAACAGTAGTTGTGCAGTACATCTCCCTCTGAGGTAAACTATTCCATAAAAGACACTCACGGCGTGGGAAAGGGACAGTAGACGGTAGAACAGGAAGGGATGTCGGCACGGTAATGGGACCTCTGCTCTCTAGTAGATCGGCCAAAGTTTGATGGCCAGATTCGCGAAGACACTCAACAAACGCGGGAAAAGCTGCCCTCCCTCTCATCTGCAGGTCCTTCACCAGCTTCCTGGCTTGGTCACGTCTGGTGCCAGCGCACTGAGAAAGGCAAACCAACCATAATCAAGACATGCCCAAAAATGTCCAGGTGCAGTGTGCAAATAAAGAAAGTAAAGAATCTATAGCTAACTACTGTCAAATTCCCTTAGCTGAATCCTAATAAAGGAAAAATGCGTTTTGAATGGGTGCGGACAATCAAGTAAACATTTACAACCACTCAAACAATATGTGTATTGTGAAACGCGTGAAAATATAACATTGATCCATGAATCCGCCCAAAACTTCCCAAACCCCCTGAAACCCCAGGTCTGGAACAGATATCTTAAGATCTCACGATGGTCCATAAATGTCATGATCATGATGTGAGGTGTGCAGCAGACAGCGATCTCCTCCCACACCTTGATCTCCTCCACCATGTCTTCAGTGAAGATGCCCCTCGACAGAAGCCCATCGTAGACCTTTGAAGGATCTAGATCCCTCACGATACTAGTCCTGTTCAGCTGAAGAATGTTTTTATGCCTAGCATCCATTCTGTGAAGAAAACGTAACGGTAAGCAGGAGTTTAGTCCCGGTGCCGTGAGAAATGTTAAACATGAACTAGAAATAAGGAAATCAGATGTGGACAGCCAGCCTGCTGGTTCACGAACACCAACATTAGATTTAACGTTTAGCCTGGCAGCCTACGACACAAACATGCTTTATTACAGACAATACGACATGGCAAAGTAGAAATTGTCACAGCTCAAGTGAGCCAAAAACGCGATAAATTAAAGCTTAGCTAATGTTGTGTAGTTTCATGACTCACGTATTTCTTCCGTGTTTACACTGCGAGATAACCACACTCGCACATGCGCAGTGGCGTTAGGAATAAGGAAGAAAGGAAGAAAGAAAGAAAGAAAGAAAGACCAAAGGTTTTCTGGTGTTTAAACAGAACGGATGACCAACGAATATCCTGTAATGCCTAATTATATTTCTGACTGTCGTTTGAAATATTTATTGACTTGTTTTTATATTGGCAACGCATGCGCTCTGGACAAGCGGATCTATGGCGAAATGTGGCCACTAGATGGCGCGCTCGAGTATTTAAGGATGTTGATCAAAACAAGCTTGGTGGGGATATTTACAGAACCATTATTTTGTTTGTAACGTTGCACTTTGTAGATTATTATTTTAAATAAGAATGTTATTATTATTATTGTACGAAAAACGATAGTGTGACGATGTTAAACTGAAAATATGTTTCCAAATCTAAACCAATTGATCACTTACACAGTCAAAGTTTTCCAATAGCTATGTTTAACTAGAATGTATAATTAAAAGAGGAAAAAATAAATAAATAAATACATAAATAAATACACTCTTGTTGTGACAGTGACAGTGTTGGCAAAACGGGGTCTCAGCAAGGCAAACCGACGGTGTTTAATAACTTTCCAGAGGTGGATATTCCAGGTTTAGAAAGTAAAAGTCCTTCCCAGGATTTTACTCAAGCTTGTTGGATTTTTCTAATTAGTGCAAGTCAGGTAAAATTAGTGGAATCAACACAATCCAGGAAGCCTGAGCAAAAGCTTGCACTTTTACTTTTTGAACCAGGAATGCCCACATCTGTTAAAAAACCCCACTATGCATGCTTTAAAATATGCTAAATAAATAAATAAAGTATGCAAACCTGTAAATCTTCCTTTCAGAAAAGTTATCAATCAAATATGTAGCCTATACGTTACAATAAATGCTTAATCCATAGTCTATATCAGGGCTGGTGTTTACTTCTTATTTCTTGCAAAGACTGTTAAACAGGCTACAAAGGGCCGGTTTTAACTTTCAGATCTTGAAATCGGCTAGACTGTACAAATAACAATGTTAACATTTACTTTATACGCGATTTACTATTTTAATCAGCAACAGGCAATACTGCCGCTGGCGCCAACACACAGTGCAGTTTTCCATTACCTAGAGGGGCTCGGAGACCCACACACTGTTCTAATCGCCCCGCACGCGCTCTACCGCGCGCTCTACCTCGCGCTCGCGACTTCAACGGGAACTGGATGAATGGGGCAGGACTTGATGGCTGGAGCGAGCAGGGGACTGGTAGAAACGAGGGGGGTGAGGAACCCGCGGTTTAAGCCCTACAGTAACCAACAAAGCAAAAAGAAAGCGGATCGCAGGCGCAGCTGGAATACGGAGCGCGAGGACGATTCGAAGCGAAAGAGCACGAGCGCGCGGAGGCACGAGCGCCGCGAGCGGACCCGCTGCATGCAGCCAACTCCGTGCAACAGGTTCGTGCGAGTTCGACTCGTTGCAGTTGCTAGCAAGCAAATTACTTGGAAGGTTTAGTTGATATTAAAGTCGTCAAACATATCGGCATCGAATGCATTGAAAAACACTTAGCTTAAATAGTTTTTATTTCCAAAAACTAGCAAATTGGCTGAGTGGCAGCTGTAGGAGAGGTATGGAAACCTAAACAAAGAAGAGAGTGATGTACACGGCGTCTTCCCTTCGCCAGGATCTAGTGACCTTCAGCTCCACCTGATCTCCAAACGGCCCGGACATGCAGTGCTAAAGATCCGGACGGGTTCCAGCACCATGAATCCAGCTCTTCACAAATCTCCTCCAAGGAGCTGGCTGGGGATTCGGCTGCGGCTCAGTAAGACTTTTCTTTACTCCCCACCGGTGGCCCGGTTCACTCCAACGGTAGATTTCTCGTTTTCTTCGCTTGGTTTTTTCGTTCACTTGTTTTCTGTAGACGTTCAATTAGTTTTAGGGTTTGTTAAACGCCTAAACGCTAATACCTTAATACTGAAGTAATTATAGTGTACTAGCTCAAATGTTATATAACCCTCGCGGGTTTACACTCAAAGGTTCACTGTATAGGACGACATATATGGACTAATAAATCGGAACAGAAACTTTATTTTTTTATTATAACTTTTAACATATGAGATAATGCTCGTAACAAAGATATTCTAGTCACCCGCTAACATACATATTCATACCTAATAAATTTCTATTACCACGGATTAGCTATAATGTGTGTGTGTGTGTGTGTGTTTCATAATTGCCTCTTTAATTGATCGGCATCTATACAAACTCTTTAATGAGTGCCTTCTTGTAGTTGAGTGTGTTCCGGCATGACACAAGACCCAACCCTTGTTCATTAGAAAATACAAGAAAATCTAAGTGTGTCTTATGTATACTAATTTAAAAAGGAGACAAAATGCATATTCATCCAGAATAAGCCTGGTTCCAGACTAAATGACTTCATGTTGAATACCCTTCACCATGTAAATGCTGTATTGTCCAAGTTTGCCCCATGTTTAGCCTCTGTTTACTCTTTACACAAGGAAAAGTTTTAGCTGGTGTTCATATATACTTTGTTGATGAAATCAAAAGACTGGACAGTACGCTTTGCCATTGTAAAACATTTAACTATGTAGATAGATGTCCCAGGTATACAATAACCACAGCAGGGATAAGATTAGCCTGGGTAACCTGAAATAGCATCTGTCAAGGCTGCTGTTGTGGTTTATATTTAGCCACCCATTGACTAGAGTGCTGCCATGGGATTGTAAGGCATGGATGGCTAATGCGTGCTCTTACTGATCCAGGCATCAGGGAATCGGTCCTGCTTGATTTGCAAGTCTTTCTGCAGGCATGTGCGTAATCTACCGCAGTGTAATCTACCGCAGTGTAATCTACCGCATGGGTAATCTACCGCATGGGTAATCTACCGCATGGGTAATCTACCGCAGTGTAATCTACCACAGTGTAATCTACCGCATGGGTAATCTACCACAGTGTAATCTACCACATGGGTAATCTACCGCATGGGTAATCTACCGCATGGGTAATCTACCACATGGGTAATCTACCGCATGGGTAATCTACCACATGGGTAATCTACCACATGGGTAATCTACCGCATGGGTAATCTACCGCATGGGTAATCTACCACAGTGTAATCTACCGCATGGGTAATCTACCGCATGGGTAATCTACCACATGGGTAATCTACCGCATGGGCAATCTACCGCATGGGTAATCTACCACATGGGTAATCTACCGCATGGGTAATCTACCGCATGGGTAATCTACCGCATGGGTAATCTACCGCATGGGTAATCTACCACTCGTATGTGTCTGTTTGGTCTGTATATGGACATTATTTTTAATTTCAGGGAGACATTGTTGTGTTCTATATATAGTCAAACATACAAGTACATATGGGACAAAAAATATATGTATATATATTCTGCAAGGCAAAATCTTTGAACAGGTGGTGTTTTTTGTTTGTTTGTTTTTCGCAGTGATCCCCTACCCCCAAAATATTCAATTTTTGTAGGAAATACTCGTATGGTTTTATGTCTTACGTATGGTAATGAGGGCCCTAATGTTTCTTCCTTTAGTGTTTAATACAACAGCAGTGATGCTTTTCTGCACAGCAACACCGTGCTGCTCATTGTGAAGAAAACCTTCAGAACATAAGAACAGTGGTGTGTGTGAGCATGTCTCAGCTGGTACGGAGTTCGATTGGTTCATTGCTTTATGCAGACTTTGTAAAGGCAGGAGAAGTGCTTCATATGTTAGATGGGCAAGTGTTAGAAAAGCTTGCCTAGCCCTCCTGTTTTCCCATATTACAGTGTCTACTTTGTATACCGTGGCTTGGCACCATTTATTATAATTCACCACGTAGCCATCTTCAGTGTAACTGACTAAAGGCTATTCCTGGTAGATTGCATGGTTACACCATGTCATTGCATCTGCAACCTAAACCACACACACACACACACACCGAGTCGAAAGAGGGTGAAGTCATGGCTGTGAACACACTTCTCCGTCTGTAGGCCCTCCCTCTCTCCATCCTCTGCCTCTTTCTCATGGTCTTTCCCTCTATCACTCTTTCCACGTAGAGGACTAGACTGATTTTTAAACATACTCCTCCACCCCGACGTTCTTCCCCCCAGATAAAGTGGCGGTCACGCAGCTATTAGTCTTATTTGAATGGTGGGGATTAGTGGGGTTTTTTTAAAAGCAGTGAACTTGCATGAAGATTCTTCCTATGACAGCTGCTGTGCTGCTGTGGAAGCCCGAGGGGCCGTGTGAGCTCCTTCAGCTCCTTCCCAGCTGTGTAACGTAGGCCATTATTTAGCCAAACCCCATGCAGGGGCATTGGCCAGGGAACCTGTTTGGATGTTTTGGCAGGAGCCATCGTGAGCCATAGCATATAAAATGATTTTACAGACTACACAGGTTTGCTCATGTGCGATCTCCCGCTGTTTTCATTCTTAGTCACGTCGCCTGTTGCTGCGTTGCAGTTAATGCGGAGTTTGATGTTTCCTTAAAAAGTCTGCTGACTTGGCAGGCCAGTAGTCAGCCTGCTCGTGTGCTTGGCTGAACTGGCTCTGTAACGGGGATGCAAGGGAACGTTTTCTCTGTGAAATAACCCCCCCTCCCCCCCAACCTCCCCTCCGCACACTCAGAGGAAGAGACTTACTCTTTTAACGCTTCACGTCTCTTTTTCACCGGCCCACGCCCTCACGCTCCGCGTTTGCGGGCCGGCCGCTCTGCCGCGCCACACCGAACCGCTGATGAAAGGAGGCGTTGCTCACGGGTCGTGCCATGACACCTTCTCTCCTCTCCTAGACTGCCATCCTAGTACTACTTTAGCCCAGGCTGGGGTCCACACCCGTCTTATGACTGTTTAGGAACATGGCAGGCTTTCATTAATGAGCATGCCCTTGCAGGAAGAGCTGTCTAATACCAGCTCGCATGCAGAGAGACAGAAGGCTTGTCTGTTGTCAGCTTTTCATGGGGTGAACACCCATGGTAATTTCAGCCATGGAATCAACAATTAAAGGATTTTAGAAATTGAGATGGAGAAAGCCACTGTAGTTGTGGTTGTTCTCCTGCGTGAATGAGCATTATGGGTGAAGTACAGTTTTATTTTGTCATTGATGTTTAATGAGATTTTTGCAAGATTATTGCAAATCCTTGGTGAAGATGAGTACGTGTTTTACCATACTGTTGTCGATTTTGATTAAGCAGATTAAATGAATTAATTAATTAGGTGGCACATTTGCTTCAAAATGAGCATGCAGGTCTCTTGAATCGGCTCAACAGAATTGGAATAATGGTGTCTCATAGCCTGAGTGTGATTTGAAATAGAAAATGACTACCACTGCATCTTCAGTGCCCTTTACTCTGTGAGAGGCTCTGGCAGCTTCTGTGTCAGTGAAACGTTGGTCCTCAGGTAGCACCCCAGGTACCCCTTTCAGGAACAGCTGAGAATGCAGTTTGGAAAGAATTAGACCACTGGGGGAATCTGGATCATCGTTTATGAATAAACAAATTCATAATTTGCATAAAGTAATTTGCATAAAGTTGCAATAATTTGCATAAAATTGCAAAAAAAAAAAAAAAAAAAAAAGATTGGAGCACATCAGCGTGGATTGAAACCACGTGACTCGTGCACCTGTGTGGTTCTGAGGGGATCGTCAGGTTGCTGAGGGAAAACCCAGAATTTCTGCTGACGTTCAGCTGTTAACGGATGTCTGCAGCTCTTCTGGGTCTGGTGCGGAGCCGTGAGGCCGGATCAGATCGCTACCATATGTGTGCGACGGCGACCTCGAAGCGCCAGACTGCCTCCTGTTCCACCCTCTAATTTCTTAGCCCCAAATTGGACGACGGAGTCGCTGTGTGACACTGTTCCTCCTTTCCCGGACTAGCACAGGGTGTTCTCACCATGATGATTCAGCCCACTTCACACTAACAATGAATCAACTTTGCTGTAAAGTTAGCGAATGCCACGGTGAGCACACGACAGCTTTGTCCCAACTCTCTGCAGCATTAGGAGACTCTAGTCCTCCATTGAGATCTTAACACCACCAGAGTGAGAAGCCCCCCTCCTCCCTACAAAAGTGTTTTCTTTGCAGGCCGTCCCGGTTACCTCAGCGTGCTGGTCCTTTGACTGCGTGGTCCCTCCGCATAAATGGCTGAATACAACGGCCCAGTCACGTTGCGTTCGCGAGGCATAAATCCATCAGCATGCAGACACCAGAGTGTGATGAATGCAGAAAAATGTCAGGCTTTTACAGTCCGTGCAGAAGATGGAAAAAGTTCCCAGCCGACGTAGGAGGTGGGTACAAGAGACCTTTGTCCCACCTACACTGGAAGGCGGTGGCTCAGACCGATGCGTTTCATCTTGGGGTGAATGCAACATTTGTTTGGAAGTGTGGGTCGAATGGCTTTTATTGACCAGCCCACTCTTGTGTGGGACACTACACAGGCCACCAATCAGACCTCACTGGAGCCAGCGTTCACATTCGAGCCTCGGTAAATACGCTACACAGTCAAGAAGGGAGTTGGAGATCAATGAAGAAGATGCGGCGTGAATTTATTGTCGGCGAAGGGGTGAAATGAAGGACCGCTTCAGAGTTCAAAGTCTTTTTTTGTTGCGTGTGTTCTGTTTTAAGAAAGTCTTGGATGCCCTGGATTGTGCAGTCCCTGTCCAGTGTGTGTGTGTGTGTACTTTGTTCGGGAATTAAACTACTTGGCTTCACATGGAATTAACAACAGATGATGGAAGCAGTAACACGTGCTCTCCCGAAAGTTATTGTCAAGTATTCCTGTGAAATTGACGCCAGGCTCGTCTTGGACGCGAATTGTGGGCCGGGGCTCTGGCTCGGATACTCACCTTCTCTGAACTTACCAATGATGGATCTTGTTCAAAGGAAAAGTTTAATCGACACAATAAAAGATGAAGTAACCGTGCAGGTGCCTGTTTTATAGTGAACCGTTTGCCTTTCCCCAGTTTGGTGAAGGTAGGTTCTGCTGGGATGGGATGTGATGTGTTTTGTTCGACGCTGAAGGCTCTCTTCCAGTAGCCAGAAGCAAACCTGCGTGTCCCGTCAGGACGGGACGCTTTAGCGGTTGATGTCGTCAACGTCAGCTGAGGTGCTAGGAAGCAGAACGTTCCCTTTTTTTACTTTCGCAAACCTCCGGTGTTTGCCATGTTCCTCTACTGGAAGAAGAGAGGGGCCTACGAGCTGGAGACCCCCACCTCCACCCAAACGGTGCGGTTTCCAGAACGCTACTCCTGCTTCTCCTCTCTGGAGCTCGTCCCTGATCCGTATGGTAAGGACAGGTTTGGTTTCTCTCAAAAGATCTCTAACGTAGCAAGCACATACTGTCCACTGGGAGTCATTCGTCTTATTCAAATTTGCCTACTGCCACGACAATAGGAAAATATTGGAAGCTAAGTATGTTTTCTAAAGTATAGCCTATCTATGTAAATTCAAGATTCCTTGGTTTGTGAGTTTCCATTACTCCCTCCGTCACTAAGAGTATTGGACACACTCCTTGTGTTTGGCACACAGGCTCAAGATCTACAGGCATCATTTATGAAAGACAAATGTCAGTAAAACTTTACACTGGATCATCATTTTATATGGCCAACTTAATGTTGCGTTTCATCATATTAAATACGACCTCATGCACACGGGAATGTAAAGTTTATTATCCTTTTTTAATTGTGTATGTTTTACCTTGTATACAATATATGTACAGACTTGTGTACAGTTAAGCACCTCTGATGTTCTTGTCTAACTGTTTTTGTGGCACATCAATACTGGCTTGATTTAACCTCCTTGTCAATAAACTCTAGCTTTTTAAACGCCAGCTAGTTCTCTCAGCCATTTGGGCCTGCACACTTCATATCAAAGTTTCAAAGAAAAAAACACTGGATTCATTTTTTTTTGTCTGCAACTTTTACTCGGCTAGACGCAGATAATCCACCCATCATATTTGTCGGTACAAAATTATCAGTTGAAAAAAATCCCCCATTTGTGGTCAGTGGATACTAGCTGTCTAGGTGTATACGGCCTCCAACGGCATCCGAAACGATCATCGATCGCGTTGTTGGTTTGACGGCGCGGAGAAACGGCACACGCTCTCCGCTGCCCCCTCCTGGCAACCCCACGCATTGCACGGTCGATGACGGGCACGCTCGGGGATCCAGCTCGTACCTTCGGGATGCTCGATCCGAGAAGGAACGCTGGCGTGGGAGCGGAGGAGCAGCGTCCCGTTCAGACTGTTGGAGAAGACCGAGCCGCCATTTTAAGAACGGCCCCACTCGGGCAGACGCTATCTCATGCTGTCAAGAGCGCACTTGAATTCCCAAGGACCCAAATAAGTGCCATTTTGTGCTAACTGAGCGTGCGCAGTCAGAAGCGGTAGAGGCGAAAGAGCTTTGCGATTGTTATCGTTATGCTGTCTTCCCGGCCCTGTCTAAGGTTTTTAATTTACTGTCCAGCCCCCCGGATATTTCCGGTAGCTTCCAGCCCTCCTGTAATGTGTGCTACACGCAACAAAATCTTTGCACATGTGCGTTTCTTTCTGGAGTTAATCCAATGGAAGCTCTACACTCATCAGGGTTCTCCTCAGGCCACTGAGATGTGTCTCACCAGTCACCCTAGCCTGGACGCGCTGCCTTTCTTCAGAGTTTTTCGACTGCCATAAGCACGTCGGCGTTCAGAGACGTTATGGCAGTTTGCCCACGTCTGCGGGTCGAGCCGACAGCGGCACGGCGGCTTTGCTCCAACCGAGCCACAACAGCACCAGCGGGAGAGGGGAGGTGTTCAGACGCCACACGCAGTGGCCGTGCCAGCCGGCGCTGAGGGGCCGAGAGGCCACGAGCAAGTTCTCATTCTTTTGCCTTTCTTTGCCTGTGGTGTTTCTGTACTTTCACATTTAGTGACCTTTGGCACCTCCTACCTATTCCTGAGCTTAATAGGCTTTTAAGGAGCAGGAGGCGTGGACACGGAGACCCTCGAGCAGCAGCGTGGCTTTGTCCCATGTGAAAATGATCACTTCCTGTTTCCTCGTTCTAGACGTCTGCATGTCTGCTTGCCAAGTCATAGAGCCCCCCCCCCCCGCCCCTTTTCCACGTTACTATTACCATTAATGGGGAAAATTAATGATTATATGGCATCTAGTTTCCTCTCTTTTCCTGCTTGGTAACTACCATGGAAATATTGCTAACGTAATCAGACCGTATTCATTTCTGACATGAAGGGAAGGGCCACTCCACAAAGCAATGCAGTGCTTACCATTCTGTTCTTTTGTCTTTTCTGTTGTTCTCTCACACACACACACACACACACACACGCAGCAGTGAGGGGAGTTCTGAAGAAAGCTCCGTGTTTCCTGACAGTCACCGGCCACTTGCCGTCTCACCTCCAGAACAGCATTTCTTAGCAAAGAGTCCTCAAAGAACTGCAGAAAATTCACATTTCGGCTCTGATCCGGCTGGGAGCACACCTGAAGTCAAGAATATGAAATACCTGGTGCAATGTTTTTGGGAAAGGCTGAAACTAGACAAGACACCTGCCAGTCCGTGTTTTTGCTCTAACCCGACCACGGAAAACACTGTTTCAGGCGATGACTTAGTAAGTACAGCGTCCAGTCAGCTGGTAATGGGCCAGCAGACATCCATGCAAGGTCGAGGAGTTATCATGCCATAAACCCAGCGCCATAAATGTAGATGTAGATAATGTCAGCAGGTAAAATGTGGGCCCCCTTCAGGAGTCCACACATTCTTGGGACAAAAACGGTCTCAAAGTCGGCCATAAACGCGTGCTTCACTTCCCTGTCCTCGCTTGAGGGTAGAGTCCTGGTGCGTCATGACTGCATACTCGCAAAAATGTCACGACTGTCTTAGCGCAGCTACAAAATTTTACACTAATAATGTATGTTGGCTTGTTTTCTACTATTCATCATGAATTGACTCTTTAATGCAGAGCACCATTCCTGGTCCTTCTCAGTAGGCGGTTTTCGGATGTTTGTGGAAATATTAGGGAAAATCGGTAACAATGATCACTCATCTTTTCAATCATTTTAATTGAATCTCGCGTTTCTTTATTGCAGTTCTGGTGTTTGGACCAGTGATTTGTAAGGCAGCCCTAGAATTTCACAGATGTAGCATGTGATCAGATTGGTTTTGATTTCTGATAAAAGTTCACAGTACTTCTAGCTTGGTGTGTATCATTGGCTATAGTGGAAAGAAATGACTGTTGCTGGACTGTTGGGGTAACAAGCACAGAGTTACCATCACCAGAAGCATTTTCTCTGTAATGAAAGATATCAGCAGGTGCTTTTCCCATGTAGTTCCTGGATCAGAGGTTGGAGCAATGAACCTTTTTTGTGAAATGTTTGTAAAATTTTTGGTTTTGGTAAAAATTGACAGCCTACTGACGTTTCCTTAACTCAGAGTTGCAAGGTTTGAAATTCCTTTTGTTCCATTCGCATGGGTGATGTTAGAACCTCTGTCTGCTCCAGCTAGCTCACCGGCGTCACGTGTGCGCCTCACGTGTGCGCCTCACGTGTGCGCCTCACGTGTGCGCCTCTGTGTGCTACCGGTATGGTCGTGTATGTGTTTGTTTTGGGCTTACCAAGCAATGCTGAGGTCAGAAATTCCTGTCTGACAGACAGCGAGAGGGAGGGAGAGAGGGATAGAGAGACAGGGATGGGAAGGAGAGAAAGAGAGCTAGAGCTGGAAGAGAGGTGTGGTGCCCAGAAATGGAAATCGCTGAGTCAGACTGCATTGCTCTTCACACATCGTCATTACCATCCACTGTCCCGTGTTGAAATTCCTGCTGATCTGTGAGCTCTCGTGCCCAGACTTGCTACTACAGATGAGTCTGTCCTGGTCCGCCACCTTCCCTTTTCCCACATTTAAAACTATCTGATTTTCATTCCCAGTTTGAAATGATGGAGCTGAATATGTGAGCCTGCACGTGCTGGAGTTCAGAGCAGGCTGTGTACAAACTCTTCACCCGTGGATCACCCCCTGTCCTGTGATTGGCCAGCCCAGCCAATTTCAGGCATTCGCAGGGAAAATTTTGCATTGGCAGAAACTACCCAGGAAAAGATTGGACCACATAGACCAACCCTGTGTGTTGCCAAACCACACTCCTTTAAGTTTAAAATTGAATAAAGTCACAGCTCAGAAAAAAGGCTCGCTGTTTTCCTCTTTTTTTAACCTTAATCCAAGAGTCGTTTAGCGTAATAGTTTGCAAAAGCCAAGTATTGTGAAGGCAGACTGCACAGACAAAACCTGGCATAGCAGCGTCTCTTAACTTAGCCCCGCACGCCAGATCATGTGACTCGTGTTTTTGACCCCACTGTGGTGAAAGTCTTTGTCCACATTGTTGCTTCCTTTTATGCTTCCTGTTTTTGTCTCAGCATCAGCCCACTTTAATCTTCCTCCGTCTCCCGGTCCGTCTCCCGGTCCGTCTCCCGGTCCGTCTCCCGGGCCGTCTCCCGGGCCGTCTCCCGGGCCGTCTCCCGGTCCGCCTCCCGGGCCGTCTCCCGGTCCGTCTCCCGGTCCACTTTCTCTTCCCTCTTTGGCCTTCAGCCTGGTCCTGATTCTACAGCCTGGTCCTGATTCCTGTCTCCTTTTAGACTACAGCGGCCGGTTTCATTTTGATCAGCTTATCACAAGGAGTAATCTCATCTTTGCTGGGGCCAGTCATTTCCCCGTGTTCATTATGTGTGTGTGTGTGTGTGTGTGTGTGTGTGTGTGTGTGTGTGTGTGTGTGTGTGTGTGTGTGTGTGTGCCGAAGCTTACACTAGCCCTTGATCTCCTGTTCCAGATGAGAAGCCCCCTCAGGATGGAGAGTGTGTGGCATGTCAGCATCCAAGCTGCCCAGAGTCCCGCCGGGCCTCTAAGGTAAGAGCAGTACACTTTATTCCAAGTTATGGCTGAGCAAAAGATGTCTCTCTCTCTCTCACACACACACACACACGCACACAGACAAAGCAAGTCTGTTTCTCTTGCTTTTTGTGTGTGTGGGTGTTTGGAGGATCTGTTTTATGGCCTTTTCAGAGCTCTGGTGTGCAAAGTGGGTTCCTCAGAGTGTGTGGAGTCACTGTGAGACTCTCCTTCGTCAGGGAGTGTGTGGGGTCACCGTGAGAGACTCTCCTTCGTCAGGGAGTGTGTGGGGTCACCGTGAGAGACTCTCCTTCGTCAGGGAGTGTGTGGAGTCACTGTGAGACTCTCCTTCGTCAGGGAGTGTGTGGGGTCACCGTGAGACTTGCCCAAAGAGTATAGAGGTGGAGTAGCAAGCGAGTAGCCCACCTCAACCTCTACACCATCCGGCCCCACCAACCCTGCACACACTGGATTGGCTGCTCCATAATAAGACTCACCTTTCTGTCTCTGTCTTTCTCACCCCCCCCCCCCCCCCCCCCCATCTAAATTCCTGTCAGGAGCGCTGAAGCAGAGATCATTATGGTCTTTGGAGAGACATAATCTGTCTGTCTGCTGCTCTTCTGAGTGACTGCTGAAGTAGACACCTCTAGGTTTCACCCATCTGCACATAATGAGTGTTGGAGGATAGCCACTCCCTGTTTGGCCAGCAGTGGTTCATGTACTGCTACAGGCTAAACGTGGCTGTTTACTGTGGGAGAGGAGAGACCCTGGCCATGCAGCCCTTACCTGTGTCGGGGATCTCATCCACATGCTCTTGGAAAATAAAGCCTTCATTTCCAGAACGTTCCAAACTCTCGCATTCTCTTTTAAGCGACGGGGGAGGGGCTGTGTGGTCGTTTCAGGGAAAACACACCAACACTTTCAGTTTGTACTGCTGGTCAGCCCTTGTTTAGAACTTTGTGTTTACGTGAAGCCTCAGTAAAGTTCCTGTAACGTGTGAGGTGTTGTGGGCTGCTGTGTGTCTGCGGTGTGGCCGTGGAAGTGAAGGCTCCGGGGTTTGGGA
This sequence comes from Brachyhypopomus gauderio, assembly GCF_052324685.1. NCBI lineage: Eukaryota > Metazoa > Chordata > Actinopteri > Gymnotiformes > Hypopomidae > Brachyhypopomus > Brachyhypopomus gauderio. The sequence goes on along the minus strand of NC_135231.1, from coordinate 6,288,898 downwards.
AGATATCTTCACTGTGGTTCTGTAACACGGCAGTTTAGAGGAACTCTGTCTTCAGAGGAACTCTGTCTTTGCATTTCCATAGTGAGACCCTAGAGACTCGGGGAGTGAGATCCTAGCAACTCTGGGGCTGTGAGATGTAAGATCCTCAAGACTCTATAAGAACGGGGGCTGGCGAGATCCTGGAGAGACTGAAACGCCACGAGAAGAGATTTCCTCGAGGCTTGTGGGAGTGAGATGGAGGAGAGAAGGAGCAGCCCTGCAGATGTTTCCGTCTTAGGGGTCATCCGCTCTTCCTCTGGGGCCTAACAGGCAGTGTTGGGTTTCAGTGTGAATGCAAGCTGGTAAATAAATGCACGCAATTTAAAAGCAGTTCATGCCATGTCATGATTTGGTACTTTTGTCTACGATGTGCTTTTTGGCTCTGCTGTAACAAAATGTGGCCACCAGGGGGAAACAGAGATGCAAGTTCATGGGTGCATTGTTGCCTATGTGTGCTAGCAGTTGGTTCATCTGCCTGGAAGCTATACATGTTCTAGAGCTGTGTAAAGAGATAGCTCTGTTTTAAATGGCAGTTTCTTTGCTAAACACGATCCTAAACTAATAATTAATAACTTAAAATAACGTTTAATAACTTGTGGTGGTTCTTGTTTCGTTCGTGGACCCACCCACATGATTTCAATCCACCGACGATCTGTTTGTGCATCTCACGGGTTTTACACGTCAGCAGCTCTTTCTTTCAACCCCCAAACTGGTGCAGATGAGGGTGCATTTAAATCTAAGTTGACACACTGCTGACTAGACAGGGTTGAGACAGCCAGCTTGTCTGAGAGCTGTTGTGAAAGTGTTCTCTTGAGCAGCGCATGTTTTTCCGACGTCTTTTCATTTGTGTTTGGGGTTTTTTTTTACATTTTCACTTCTTCTTTGCTCCTGTTCTTGGTGGTGGTGTAGCTGGTAAATGCAGCGTATGGTGGATGTGGCTGGTAGAATCACAGCAGGAGCCCGGTACAGGCCCACTGGGGCAGGTCTGGGCACGCTCACGGGGGCGGAGCCTGCCATCGCCGTTCCACCCTGCAGCAGGACCAGACAGCACAGGAGGGTGGGGCTTGCTATGGCAACCTGCCCTGCCCAACACAAACTGTAGTACTGCAAGTACACGGAAAGTGTGTGTGTGTGTGTGTGTGTGTGTGAGAGAGACAGACTTCCTCACAATAATTCACTGGGAATCATAGTGTGTTCAGTGTGCAGTGTGTGTTAAAGAGTAGACTTTGTTGGGTTAGTGAGGGGCCGTAAAGAGTAGTCTTGTGTTGGGTTAGTGAGGGACCGTAAAGAGTAGACTTGTGTTGGGTTAGTGAGGGACCGTAAAGAGTAGTCTTGTGTTGGGTTAGTGAGGGACCGTAAAGAGTAGTCTTGTGTTGGGATAGTGAGGGACCGTAAAGAGTAGACTTGTGTTGGGTTAGTGAGGGACCGTAAAGAGTAGTCTTGTGTTGGGTTAGTGAGGGGCCGTAAAGAGTAGTCTTGTGTTGGGTTAGTGAGGGACCGTAAAGAGTAGTCTTGTGTTGGGTTAGTGAGGGACCGTAAAGAGTTGTCTTGTGTTGGGTTAGTGAGGGACCGTAAAGAGTAGTCTTGTGTTGGGTTAGTGAGGGACCGTAAAGAGTAGTCTTGTGTTGGGTTAGTGAGGGACCGTAAAGAGTAGTCTTGTGTTGGGTTAGTGAGGGGCCGTAAAGAGTAGTCTTGTGTTGGGTTAGTGAGGGGCCGTAAAGAGTAGTCTTGTGTTGGGTTAGTGAGGGACCGTAAAGAGTAGTCTTGTGTTGGGTTAGTGAGGGGCCGTAAAGAGTAGTCTTGTGTTGGGTTAGTGAGGGACCGTAAAGAGTAGACTTGTGTTGGGTTAGTAAGGGACCGTAAAGAGTAGACTTGTGTTGGGTTAGTGAGGGACCGTAAAGAGTAGTCTTGTGTTGGGTTAGTGAGGGACCGTAAAGAGTAGTCTTGTGTTGGGATAGTGAGGGACCGTAAAGAGTAGACTTGTGTTGGGTTAGTGAGGGACCGTAAAGAGTAGTCTTGTGTTGGGTTAGTGAGGGGCCGTAAAGAGTAGTCTTGTGTTGGGTTAGTGAGGGACCGTAAAGAGTAGTCTTGTGTTGGGTTAGTGAGGGACCGTAAAGAGTTGTCTTGTGTTGGGTTAGTGAGGGACCGTAAAGAGTAGTCTTGTGTTGGGTTAGTGAGGGACCGTAAAGAGTAGTCTTGTGTTGGGTTAGTGAGGGGCCGTAAAGAGTAGTCTTGTGTTGGGTTAGTGAGGGGCCGTAAAGAGTAGTCTTGTGTTGGGTTAGTGAGGGGCCGTAAAGAGTAGTCTTGTGTTGGGTTAGTGAGGGACCGTAAAGAGTAGTCTTGTGTTGGGTTAGTGAGGGGCCGTAAAGAGTAGACTTGTGTTGGGTTAGTGAGGGGCCGTAAAGAGTAGTCTTGTGTTGGGTTAGTGAGGGGCCGTAAAGAGTAGACTTGTGTTGGGTTAGTGAGGGGCCGTAAAGAGTAGTCTTGTGTTGGGTTAGTGAAGGTTCTGACCCCTCTGAGGTCCCATTATGCAGGTTCCTGCCTCCGCAGTGCTAGTGTGGGTGTTTGACTGTCTGCCAAAAGCCCACGTGCATTCCATGGAAGTGGGAAGAGATAAAGCCCTCTGGCGTATCCCTACACGCCTCAGACCACCTTGAGCTCCTCGTCTCCACCTGAGCGCAGCTCTGCTGGAGTCTTCTGACCTTGTTCCTGTAGCTGACAGCTGACAGCGGCACTGTATCACAGTAAGAGAGCACTGTAGCTACTGTCTAAACTGAGTGGGCACATGGCAGGTAATGATACTCAGAGGACCCACTGGTCAGAGCTAGAGGAGTGGATGAGGAAGATGAGGAAGGCACCACATTCAGTTCTAGCCACGTTTCCGCTGCTGGGGGAGAGAGAGCTGTGATTTGGCTGGATTAATGGAGGCTGGAGGAATGCTGGGCCATCAGTCCCCATGCTGGGCCATCATGCTGGCCGTAATGAGACGCGTGTTTGGCGTCTTCAGCGCTGGGGGTGTGCAGCTGAAATCAGTAGCTGCCATGACCTCTTGGCTAATTCTAATGAAATTACATTTTTCTGTGGTGAAGTAGTTGAAAGGATGGGTGAATTTTGATGTTTTGACAAAATTAACACACACACATACAACACATGAATCATTGTCAAATTATAAGCATTTGACTTTTGGCATTTGACAACTGGATTACAAACTAGGAAATTTGAGGGGTGGTATGGACATGAATATAAGATGTACTCTAGGGTTTTTCCTCACACGCTATCATCTCTTAATTACACTACCATTTTAGGATTACACAGTGTCCCTAGAGGAGTTGTTTGATAACCTGTTATGGCTTCCCTCTGTGTGTGTGCGTGCCTGTGTGTGCACTAGCCTTGTTGCGTCTGCTATCACCTCATCACACTTTCTTAGTTTTGTATCTAATCAGGAAACTATTTTAAGGAGGGCAGATGGTTCTCACTGATGACACAGAGGCACTTGCAGCCGTGTGTCTGCTTAACCCAGGAAGAGTGTGCTTGACCCGCTCTGGGAATAGCCCACAACAGCACACTTCAGGTTGCTTTGTGTCCAGAACATTCAGAACGTGCTTTTCAGCTTGAATCCTCCAAAATGTTGGACTCCTTCGTGAAACCGACTTGTGCTTAATCAGTTTAATTGCCCGTGCGCGTGTGTGACGCTGCCCTGGTGTTAAAGTATCGGTGCTTCGGTGCTCAGCCCTGCTGCGTGTGTGAAGGTCATGCACCTCCACACGACAGGAAGTCCTTCCAGCATCTTGAGTGGTATTTAGTTATAGCAAGGAAATGTTAAGTGTAGAATGCAAAGATGATGAATGTGTGAGAGTCAAGAGAGGTGCTGTCCCAGCAGAGAGCTACAGTGCACGTCCATAGCAGCTTGCACAGGTACTGCCCACCTGTACCGTTGAGCATGCTTGTACACACACAGTCAAAGTCAAATTTATTTATATAGCGCTTTTTACAACACATGTTGTCACAAAGCAGCTTTACAAGCACGTGGGTCCAGATCCCTAATGAGCAAGACAGGGGTGACAGTGGCAAGGAAAAACTCCCTACAGTGTTTAAGAAGAAACCTTGGGAGGACCAAGACTCAAAAGGGAACCCATCCTCCATTAGACGGCCCAGCTAAAGTATAATCTTTTAGGTCTCTTCTTGTACTTTAACCCAAGTCTAGAAGTATAAGTCATAGTATTTCCACTTGAGTTTTCCACCCAGAACCACAGGTCAGTGACCAAAGGGCATGAGTATCAACTGAGAGAAGTCTTTATATTCCAAGTTTGTATTTGTTCCTGGATATGATCTGTTGGGCTATGTTTTCAAGCAGAAATGATTATCCTACATTCTCAAAACCAGTGATTTCAGTGTAACGTGACTATCAACGTTACATCAATGGATTTAAGGTTTAAAAAAAGATTTTTGTTTTTTCACTTTCCAGTGAAACTTGCTGAAATTCCAGGAAGCCTCTTCCTGTTCCAATGTTCATGCCATCCGTGGAACTCAAATGGCGACAAGGAGTGTGTGGAGATTGGTTTCTGAGGGGAATTCCCGACTGTTCCAGAGAGGACGGAGACGGGTCCTTATCCACATTACAGTTAGAATCAACACCTGCGCACCAGGAAGCAGACGTGTACGTACATGACTTCTGAGTGGGAGGACAGATTGCTAGTGCTATTGACTCGGCTGCACGCGTTTCCACAGAGTTGAACACGTTATTTGCTATATTGCTGGCAGTGCAAACTGAAGTCCCAGGAAGGAATTAAATGTTTTTAAACTTTCTATTTTGATAAACAGTTACAGTGCAAAGTGGAATTTCTGGTATATTTGGTTGCTTGTGATTCAATCAATCATCAGTTATTTATATAGCGCCTTACACAACCTGAGTTGACCAAAGCGCTGTACACCATAGAAATCAACCAAGAGGAACAGGCGTCTCGCTGTGATGGAGGACGGGCTCTTTGCAGGATGCCACATGCTTTGTTTTGGCTTCATTGGCAGTCACGTGTTGGACGTGAGAGTTTTGACCCTCTCGTAGATTCAACCAAGACATGTATACTTACAATTATTACACACATTTTCTTTGCTTGAAAAAATACCTCATGTGGGGCACAGGTAGGTGTCTAGGGCACAGGTAGGTGTCTAGGGCACAGGTAAGGGTCTAGGGCACAGGTAAGGGTCTAGGGCACAGGTAGGGGTCTAGGGCACAGGTAGGGGTCTAGGTCACAGGTAAGGGTCTGAGGCACAGGTAAGGGTCTAGGGCACAGGTAGGGGTCTAGGGCACAGGTAGGGGTCTAGGGCACAGGTAAGGGTCTGGGGCACAGGTAGGGGTCTAGGGCACAGGTAGGGGTCTGGGGCACAGGTAAGGGTCTGGGGCACAGGTAAGGGTCTGGGGCACAGGTAAGGGTCTGGGGCACAGGTAGGGGTCTAGGGCACAGGTAAGGGTCTGGGGCACAGGTAGGGGTCTGGGGCACTTTCCTCCTTCAGTTGCAACCTTCAGGGTCTGCAGGATTGTGGTCCTTCTCCTCGTTCTCCAGATCCAACTCTACGTCTGGCAGGACCCTCTTGTAGAAACTCCTTAATCCCGTATCTGTTCCCATTATTCCCTGTAATGTTCACCCTTGAGCCCAAACCTCTTGGCTAAGTGTTGGGCCCCTGGCTGATGTGTTATATGTAGGCCTGTTTGATGTAAGACAGTAGGGCTCCCTGGTCCCCCATTCACCAGATTATGCTCCAAATGTTTCCTATTTATTTAGGAAGTAAACAGAAAGATGGAAGAAGATGAATGATATTCTGGACCATACTTCAGTAGTTCGGGTGTCCAGGATCAGTTTTTGCTTTTAATACCCCAGTAGATTCATTGATATGGACATGGGGCAGCTGGTCCAGTGTGGCTCGTTGTTGATGCTAATAAATACTTCAGCGGTAAAGGCTGTCGAGGAGTTTCTTGGCCTGTGTTTGGAAGCCGGCCATCTTTCCGAGTTTGTTCCCAGCGAACACTTTACGTGATGGATCCAGTATAACAGGGTCTTCAAGAACATCTCAGCCAAGCTGCGCGTTTCGCGATAAACACGTGTAGTCATTCAGAGTTGCGATCAGCACAACCAATGGTAGTGTTCTCTCATTACTGTCTGCTTAAATTATCATTACTTAATGGCCCAGTCCAGAGCCATCGTCTAAGACAGGACGGCTTTTATTAAACTCATTATCAACCTCTGTTTCAAATATGCGACCAGACAAATGATCTCGCATGGGTTTCCATGATTTGGTCGTGTTTTCTGATCTTTAATGATGTTGGACGGTGCAGACGGGAGTTGAGGACACCTGAGCTCCAGTCAGCACTGTCCAACATCATTAAAGATCTGACTTCCCTCCTGAGAGGACCGTTCATTAGCAGTCACGAGTTGGATGTCAAGAGTTTTGACCCTCTCGTAGGTGCGCTATCCTGCGATAGGTTTGGAGATGGACGCGGTTTGAGCCTCCTGGCACCGGTGAGGAACCAAAACGATGCCAGGTGATTTTGTTTCTCTGCTTTATCATGTAGATAAAGACTTTAAAACGTGGTTTTTTCTTGTTTACCTGCTTGCACTAGATCCTCCCGAGTCTCTTCTCCATCTCACCCTCTTCCTTTAGGTGAGCGTTCGCCTCTCGTCACTCGTGCTTGGCATAAACTTTCATACAAACCCACGTGATTCTTTGATTTGAAGACCACAGTGAACAAGGAAATACAGTTCTGAAGTATTAAATCGAGCGAGAACGAGTATGTTATTAACTCTTGCTCGTGCATGACCGGTAACGCAGGGGGTGTGTCCGTGTGTGTGTGTGTGTGTGTGTGTGTGTGTGTGTGTCCTGGTGTGTGTGACAGTTTTCTCTCTCCCCTGCTCCTGCTTTAGCCTCGCCCCTCACCAGTGAGATAAGTCTCATATCTGCACGCAGACATCAGATCAGCTACATAATGCTCTTTCACTTCACATGCACACCAGACTAGCAAGCAAAGGCAGTGGATGCGCACGGGTGTAAGAGACTGCACATAGACTGCACATAGACTGCACGTAGACTGCACATAGACTGCACGTAGACTGCACGTAGACTGCACGTAGACTGCACGTAGACTGCACATATGCATATGTATAACCTGACGTGCCATCCTCCGAGCTCGGGTGGAGTGCGCACACACCTCTTTGTCTGTCTGCCACAGGTGAGGAGCCGGGAAGGTACAGTGAGCCACAGCAGACCGCTGGGTCTCTGACTCTCTCTCTCTCTCTCTCTCTCTCTCTCTCTCTCTCTCTCTCTCACTCACTCACTGACTCTCACTGTCTCTCTCTCTCTCTCTCCCTCTCTTCTTGTCTCTTTCTCTCACTCTCTCTTCCTGTCTCTTTCTCTCTCTCTTTCTCTCACTGTCTCTCTCTCTCTCCCTCTCTTCCTGTCCCCCTCTCTGTCTCCCCCTCTCTCCCTCTCACTCTGCCCCCTCTCTCCCTCTCTCCCTTCTCTCTTTCTTTTGTTGTGTATAAAATGTTTACTCTTCTGAGGGGAAAGTGTGTTTGCTGGTTAGCATGTGAAGTTATAATGTACGCCGATGTTGCTGTAGGTGGGTGTGTGAAGGGGGGCGGGGGGGCGTGTGTGTGTGTGTTTGAGAATAATTACAGCATCTATTACATGGAGTCTACTGACGCTCTTGGCAAATTTCTGGGGAATAGTGTGAATGATGATGTGCAAGTGGTGCAGTTTGAACATGTTGAGCTGAAAAGTGCAAACCAGCAGGTCTGGACTAGAAATGGCTGGAACAGACAGATCAGACTCTCTCTCTCTCTTTCTTTCCCTTTCCCTTTCCCTTTCTTAATCCCTCATTAGAAAAATGAAGGCTTCCTCTCTCACTTTTCTCATTTTTCTAAATGTGAACTACCACATGACTGTAATGAGTTTTGGGCCGACAGCGCTGAGCTGTCTGGCCGGTCGGACTTTCTCAGGGCTGTTTTTCTGTTTTTCTCTTGCGTTAGTAAACTTCACATCTGCTTTTTATACTATCCAAGGTCCTCCGCGCCCGTTAATATACTCCCCCCCACACACACATTTCTCTGTTTCCAAAAAAAAGGAAAAAATGACCTTCAGTTCCAGTGACCAGTCTTTCTTTTTCTTTCTTTCTGGCTTTCTTTCTTTCTCTCCATTTTTGCTTCCTTATTTTTTTTCTCTCTCACTCTCACCTTTTCTCACACTCCCACACTCTCTCTCCTTTCTCTGCTTTTTTTCTTGTCCCTCCCTCTCTCTCTCCCTCCCTCTCTTTCCTTCCCTCCATCTCCCCCCCCCCGTCACTGACTCTATCCCTCCCCTCGAGTCATGGTTGGCGCTGTTGCGTCACAGCGGGCGGTAGGGCAGACCCGTCCAGCTCTGCTCTCTGTGCCACTGCCGTAGCGCTGATACAGGGAGAGTGAGCAGCTGCTGGTGAGTGTGTTGGCTCTGATCACAAGAAACTCCTTAATCTTAATGACTCTGTCTGTTCCTCCATACAGCTCAGCGTTCAGCTGCTTCTCTGGGGGACTGGGATTGTGTAACAGGGGCTCTGATTTGCTTCCAAGTGGATGAGGGTTGGTGTTCAGTGTCTTACTTTGAAGATGGTCTTTACTGGTTTAACTGTCAGTGACATGGTGATCACAGATTGCCACTGGGAAAAGAAGTAATTGTAAGACACGTTTATAATTGTACCACTCGTTTTGATCTTTACTGGCATACATCTATTGTACATCTATAAAAAATATTTTACATCTATAAAATCCATCTGTTGTGCATCTATAAAAGCACTTTCAAAAATGTTTGAATGTGATTTAAAAAGCAAAATAAAACTTGAACAGCTTTGTTCAGGCCTCTCTAAAACTTCATCGCTGGAGTGTGTTTGTGTGTATCCGTAACACCTGAGACGTGACGGGCCGGTTGAGGTGGGTGTGTATGCACATCTTTGGCTTTCCGGAGAAGTGCTGGGACTGCAAGTTTCAACACACACCGGCGGAACGTCCCAGAAGCCCAATACGCCACGCTCATGCGCCATGTCAAGGTGACGTGGGCCTGCCCAGATGCTCTCACTGTAAAACGTGCTCCTCTAGCTCTTCGGATGAGGCATGTCGGAGCCAATAGAGGCTTAGGGATTGATTGATTGATTGATTGATTGATTGATTGATTGATTTAGCTAAAAACAAAAAGTCCTTGGTTTGTGCTGTCTGAAGCTGTACAGTATGAACATTACCTATATTGTGTGATTTGATGTACTCCATGTGTTTTCATCACTATCTACACATGGTATGAAAAGGCAGTATTAAAGTTCAGTACTAAGGTGAACCTTGATTGGCTGTGTAGATGTGTGGGAAATTAGATATGAAAAATCTAAGAAATTTTAATAAACAAAATAAAATTTTCTGTGGCCTAGACAGAAATAAACCGGGCCTAACTAAACCATCTAACGCAGAGATGAGCTTGCGTAAGATTCTGTTTATTTCAATTTCGGATAGATATGTAGCGTGCTCTTACCTTATTTCAAAGGAGTTTCATTTATATGTGAGTCAAGCTATACTGTCAAACTAACTCCGAGTCCTTGGTTGAGCTGGCTGGAGTGTGTAAGTCTGGAAAACCCGCCAGCTGCTCCTGAGATGTGTCACCAGCTCCAGCACGCGGCCACAACACCGCCCCTCCTCCTTTTGTGTTTCTGGGCTAGACGGTTCTCAAGAACGAGTGGAAATTGACGACAGAGCTTTTGTCATGACTGGGAATTGCGTTCTCTCTCTCCCTCACAGTTCAGTTCGCTACGACCTCTCCAGGTGGAGTCTTGTTAACACTGCCAGCGCAAACCATGTGATTTAACGTCAGGGGAGCACAAGTCACCCTCTGTCAGCCCTGTGAGGTTCATTATAGTCTACTTAGAATTTCATGACCGCTTTAATGTGTTGTCAGAAGTAATGGTGGGGTTAGATTTGGCATACAGATCTTGAGTAGCTGAATTCTCTGGCTATTTTAGATTGAATGACAACAACATCCTGAACACAGCTGGACATTATTCTGGAAGTAAAACAACTCCATGTTTTTGCTCAGACTTCCTGGATTTTTAATTCGTGCAAGCCAACGGGTAAAACTAATTGGTGGAACTGATGCAGTGCAGGAAGCTTGAGCAAAATCCTGGTATGGACTTCTACTCTCCGAACCTGGGATTGTCCTCCTCTGCTCCTGAGGCACTTGGGATTGCCTTCCCAGCATGCTCCTCCCTTAGATTTTGTACGTTACCTAGATACCTTCAATTAGGTGAACAGGGCGGACAGAGGCGAACAGTGACTGATCCTCTGAATGGTCTCCTACAGGTTTGTGTTGTCCTCTGCCCGATGTGGCTTCTAGAGGCAAAGGACCAAAGACATTTTAGTCTGTGCAGGCCTTAAATGAGCAATGTCATTAACACCTTCAGAACTTTTATGCTTCCAACCGTAAATTTCAATAGCACGAGTGCGTAAGGCTCATTCCAGTGTTTTTAGGCCATGCTAATAAGAGTCAAAACAAGCACACTGTGGCGAGCCAACAAATGTAAAGCAGTGGCGTAAGAAACGGGTTTTATGGGCCAGACGCGAGTCTGCTCACTCAAACCCTCCACCACACTGACATCCAGCTCATGCACATGAAAGTAAATTGGACCCTTCTTGGGTTTCTTTGAAGTTGTGGCCATTGCAGTTCATTTTGTGAGTGGGATTAAAGATCTGTGAGCAAGCGCACGCTAAACATTGAATCTCTCGTGATAGGTGACCTTTCGAGATGTCTGAAGTTAAATCACTCGCTAACAGCCGATGTTCTCAGTTTACTGAGAAATGATCCGACAAGTTCCCTACGTACGAACAGGAGTGTATTGGTTGGTGTGCTTGAGTTTGGGTCTGCGCACTTTCTCTGAGCTTTTCTCAGAGAATGTCCAGGAAGTGTCTGTGTCCAGGAAGTGTCTGTGTCCAGGAAGTGTCTGTGTCCAGGAAGTGTCTGTGTCCAGGAAGTGTCGGTGTCCAGGAAGTGTCACTACATTCGCCTGCTGTGCCGTGACTGATTGACTGGCCTCGCCCATGTCATCCGTGACTGAGTATGCATGGACATTTATTTACGTGAATGCAGGCTATGCTCATCTTTGGTTCGAAGGCAAGAAATGAATCAGATTTTGAGTGAGTGCTCACTGGAGCTCATAGGTCTGTGTGTATGTTTTGCTCTGTATCTGTGCTGGAGGGTATGGGCGTGTTGTGTTTGGGAGAGAGAGTAGAATGACTATGTCGCTTTTGTTAGACGCTGCAGTCATGATGGTTGACGTGTGATTCAGTGAATCATGCATGGCCATTCACTAATTAATATTTCTCCTCCCTCTTTCTCCCTCCCTCCCTCTCTCTCTCTCTCCCTCTCACTCACTAACACCCTCCCACAACACTCACACATGCTCTCAGACTCATTTTGAAGTCGGACTATTAGCTGAAGTCTCTGTTGTGGATTTTTAAAGGCTTTTAAATCGCTGGTTGACTCACAGAAAATGTTCTGTCTATATAAAGCTTTGGAATAAAAGAAAATAAGAGAAAATGGGGTAAGAACAAGCCAGCTCTCTTTGTGGTTGTTGGGGGAGGAGGTTCCACTTGTTGGGTTACAGGACTGGTTTTAGTTTTTAACTGTTTTGTTGTTGTTGTTGGCTAGTTTGTCTTTCGTTTGTTGTTTTGACTGTTTTGTTTTGGTCTTCTTATCCTCTAGTGCTCAATTCCACCAAAAGTGGTTAGTGGATTGACACTCGGACCCTCTCTCAGTCTCTTCTTCACTTCTCCTCTTGTTCACACATGTAATACGTCACACTGGGAGAGGGGAGAGCAAAAGTGTGTGAGGTGTGTGTGGATGAGCTCAGCGGACACCCCCTGGGAGTGTCGTGACAAGCCAGTAGGCTCCTTGTCCACATCACCTCAGATGACCCCAGGCAGCTCTCCGCACGCTAGTCCTACACAGCCGCCTTCATATTTGGCAGTTTGTCCTGATGAACAACAAGTAGAAGGGCGACTCTCGCCTCTCCGAGAGTCTCTCGGCTTTGGGTCTGGCGTCCTGAGAGTCAGGAGTAGTGGCTTCAGGTGGAGCTCCTTCAGGTGGAGCTCCTTCAGGTGGAGCTCCTTCAGGGAACTTGCCCAGTACAAGTTGCTGCATGTTTCCTTCTGTATTATGCACTCGAATCCAGTAGATGTTCAACTACGACCTCTTCCACTTAAAGTGGTCCTTATCCCACTGCTGGTCAGTCTCGGCGCCACGTGGGCCTGTAGGCCGAGGGTCTCTGAGCTGCTGGGGTTCTCTGATCCGCTTAGCTTCTGGCTCTGGGGGTGGACGTCCCTGGCACGCCTGCATCACCACACTGCTGGTTGGGCTTCACTTTTCTTCAGGTGCATGAAAGGTCGTTAGTGTGTGTGGCGGAGGAGAGTAAGACCACAAGCGTGCTCCACCCAGTTTGATGGACGTCAGGTGTGCAACGTGGGTCTCCTCCTGAGAGAGCCCGTGCGCACCCATCTTGCCCGACTTGACTGACCAAACATCATAGGTGTGTGTGTGTGTGTGTGTGTGTGTGTGTGTGTGTTAGTTAGCAAGTGCCGTGTAGCTCTGGACAACCTTACTCCATGTGGAAGCCCTACTAAGATCAATGTGTATGTACAGCTGTTGGTGTCTTGTCTCATTCAACGTGACGTGTGCGTGCAAAGACGCACACACGCGGAAATCATCGCACACACGAGGACATCATCGCACACACACGAGGACATCATCGCACACACACGAGGACATCATCGCACACACACGAGGACATCATCGCACACACACGAGGACATCATCGCACACAGAAACATCATCACACACACACACACACACACACACACACAGACATCGCCCCCACCGACTCCTGCTGCCCAGTGAGTCAGTAGCACAGAGTAAACCTTTAGTTTCTGGAGCCTCTTCTCTACCTTCACTTCTCTCTTCATTTCTCTTCACTTGTCTCACTTCTATTCACTTGACTCACTTCTCTTCATTTCTCTTCACTTGTCTCACTTCTATTCACTTGACTCACTTCTCTTCATTTCTCTTCACTTGTCTCACTTCTATTCACTTGTCTCACTTCTCTTCATTTCTCTTCACTTGTCTCACTTCTATTCACTTGACTCACTTCTCTTCATTTCTCTTCACTTGTCTCACTTCTATTCACTTGTCTCACTTCTCTTCATTTCTCTTCACTTGTCTCACTTCTATTCACTTGTCTCACTTCTCTTCATTTCTCTTCACTTGTCTCACTTCTATTCACTTGTCTCACTTCTCTTCATTTCTCTTCACTTGTCTCACTTCTATTCACTTGTCTCACTTCTCTTCATTTCTCTTCACTTGTCTCACTTCTATTCACTTGTCTCACTTCTCTTCATTTCTCTTCACTTGTCTCACTTCTATTCACTTGACTCACTTCTCTTCATTTCTCTTCACTTGTCTCACTTCTATTCACTTGACTCACTTCTCTTCATTTCTCTTCACTTGTCTCACTTCTATTCACTTGACTCACTTCTCTTCATTTCTCTTCACTTGTCTCACTTCTATTCACTTGTCTCACTTCTCTTCATTTCTCTTCACTTGTCTCACTTCTATTCACTTGTCTCACTTCTCTTCATTTCTCTTCACTTGTCTCACTTCTATTCACTTGTCTCACTTCTCTTCATTTCTCTTCACTTGTCTCACTTCTATTCACTTGTCTCACTTCTCTTCATTTCTCTTCACTTGTCCTCCATACCCATCAGTCATCCTTTAGACATTCTCTCACTGCTCAGTTTGAGATCTGCCTTCCAGGCCCCCTCCCCTCTCTCCCCCCTGGATGGGCGTGTGTGTGGCGGTGAGCACAGCAGACCTGCTCCAGCCTAACGGTGTTTTGAGAGCCCTGGTGATGTGGCCACACCTGTGATTCAGTCTCGTTTTGTTACTGTTAATTACCCTTCTGTCCTGGACGGGACAGTAGGGCGAACCCAGCTGCCAGGGTGTGTGTGTGTGTGTGTGTGTGTGTGTGTGTATGTTTGTGTGTGTGTCTAGCCTCTGTCTCTATCTCTTTATCAGTATCTCTCTGATTAAGACTCATTCACTCTTTCCCAGCAGAGTGTTTGCAGTGTCTGTGTGTCTGCAGAACCCTGCCTGAGGACAATACTCACTCTGACGTCCTCCCGCAAGTTTTTACTTCCTGAATCATGGATCCTATTTGTGTCTTTAGTAAAGGTCCTTCCGGGAGACAAACAAGTACCCTGACCACCACACCTCGCGTCTTAAGGAGACCTCCATGTACTTTTTCAGCTTTTTAAGTGAATTCCTGGGAAACATCTTCCTCCCTACACATGAAAATGCCCCCCACCAACCCCTCAAGGGGCTTAACCTGGCTAGACACACGGGCAGGTTTAATTCTGCAGCTCGCGGTGTTTGTGCGGGATTTCGACCCGCAGCATGTAAGGACAGGCGGGACGCGGGCGGGACGCGGGCGGGACTCCATGTTTAGGAGTGTGTAGTGTTGCATGACTCACAGCAGGCAGCGATGGTCAGTTGTGATGGTCACTGTGCCCCAGTGAGTCTGCGAGAGCTCACCGAACCTTGGGCGGGATGGGCCATCGCGTGTGGCACCCGCTCAGGTGTTTGTCCTGGGGTGATCAGGGTGTGAGGATCGTCGTGGAGCCGGGTTTGGGGTTTTCTGGGCACACATGTACCTTGTTGGAGCTCTGCCTGCTGCCCCAGCAAGGGGCTTTAGCACGTGAGAGCAGGGGCAACATGGTTCTGTGTCCATGTGATGGGGGCAGCATGGTTCTGTGTCCATGTGATGCTATACACACAGTACGCGGGGTGTTTTGGGGGGGGGGGGGGGGGGGGATCAGATTGATTTGACTTGGCTATAGGAAAAGGTAGTTAAATAAATATACAAAAAAATGATTCCTCCTCCAGAAATCAATTGTGTGTGTGTGTGTGTGTGTGTGTGTGTGTGTCCAGGTGTGCCATCATCCAGACTGTCAGGATCTGAACAGCAAGAGCCCTCTTCATCTGTGTGAGTCATGTGACTCCCGCTGCCACCCAGACGAGACCAACACTATGCACTTTGACCGTCACCCTCGCTTTGATCTCCATCCACAAGGTGACAGCACACACACACACACACACACACACACACACACACACACACACACACATGCATGAGCACACACCCCTACACACACACACACACACACACACACACGCATGCATGGGCACACACACACACACACACACACACACACACACACACACACACACACACATGCATGGGCATACACCCCTACACACACACACGGGCACACACCCCTACACACACCCCTACATACATACCTACACAGATTAAACCAAATGCAATTAGCAGCAAACTGCAGCTCTTGGACTCTGCTAGATTACAAAATAAATCTCCATCCAGAAGCCCTGAACACGATAAATCAGCTAAAGTGTTCTTTCATCTGCTCTTGTGAAATGAAATGAATTACATGCTTTTACTGGAATTTAACATGAACTATAAATAGTGTCATCACAAAGTTCTAAATATCTCAACGATGAAGTATTAGGAAACTTCCTGTTTCCAGTAATGCTTACTGCTAGAAATAACACATGTTAAGATTCTGAGCTAGTCACTGCTCTGCCCTGAAGTCCGTGTGAAGAGGAATGTTTCATCATCGTAACATCCAGTGCAACTGTGTGACCAACACAACGCCTGCTGGAACAACATCTTGCCCTTTGGAGTTATTACTCTTTAGAGGACTTGCACTCAGACACAACCTCATGCTCACACACACGCCCGTGCTCACACACACACATACACACACACACACACACCCGTGCTCACACACACACACACACCCGTGCTCACACACACACACATGCCCGTGCTCACACACACACATGCCCGTGCTCACACACACACCCGTGCTCGCTCACACACACACACACACACACACACACACACACACACACGTGCTCACACACGTGTGTTTCCACAGGTTCCATCCTGGCGCGGAATGTGTCGACGCGCTCCTGTCCCCCCCGCACCAGCACCCCCTCAGACCTGGAGGAGGAGGAGGACGGGGGCATCGAGAGAGGGTGAGTCACGCTCCACACACGCTCCACACACACCACACACACTCCACCCCCCCACCACACACACTCCACCCCCCCCCCCCCACCACACACACTCCACACACACCACACCCCCCCCCCCCACTGCTCACACACCACACACACACCACACACACCACACCCCCCCCCCCCCACTGCTCACACTCCACACACACTCCACACCCCCCCCCCCCACCGCTCACACTCCACACACACTCCACACCCCCCCACCGCTCACACTCCACACACCCCCCACCGCTCACACTACACACCCACCACACACACTCCACACCCCCCCACCGCTCACACTCCACACACCCCCCACCGCTCACACTACACACCCACCACACACACTCCACACCCCCCCCCACCGCTCACACTCCACACACACCCCCCCCCACCGCTCACACTCTACACACCCACCACACACACTCCACACCCCCCCCCCCCCCCACCGCTCACACTCTACACACCCACCACACACACTCCACACCCAGAGCTTCAGCTTTGTACGAAAGGCAGCAGACAGACCCTTGTGTAATTGTTGTTGTATGCATGGCAGCTATTACACTGGAGTGTCCTCGTGTGTGTGTGTGTGTGTGTGTGTGTGTGTGTCTATTCCAGGGAGCGTAAACCTGGAAAGATGAAGCTGAAGAAGATGCATCCTCGGCGTCACACTGATGTGAGCGTGTGTGTGTGTGTGTGTGTGTGTGTGTAGGGGACTGTGGGACCAAGACCAGTAGTGCAGGCACAAGCGCACTAAAGATTATATTTCCAGAATTGCTCTAACGTGCCCAGCAAAAAAAGGAAACACTCTCATTAGCTGCTTGGGGGGCTTTCCAGACTCATTCAAATTTTGCACCAAGTAGAAAAGTTAGTGGTTATTCACCAGTGCAAAATTTTGTCTTATTTTGTGTGTGTGTGGGGTTATGTGTGTTTGCATACTCGTGTGTAGGTGTGTGTTTGTGCACATGCGCGTGTAAATGAGCAAACATGTCAAAGGTGAATGCGCACATGCATGTAGAAGTGTGTTTCTGGGTTTGTCTGGGTCAGACTAGTATGGTCTGATCTTGTTCTTGAGGGCAGCCCCGTTTATGGCTCCCTTACTCATGCCTGTTGAGGCCATCAAACACCGTGGCCACTGCACAGGAACTGACATCAGCGTCTGAGTCATCCTTCTCCGGCTCAGGATGTGATGGAGAGATATCTTTGTCATCATGGAGATAATTACAGTGGTCTAGCCTGGCTGTTTATCTTGTTGAGCAAAATGCAAGATAATCGTGATGTATTGTACTGAATCGTACTGAATTGTATTGAATTTTACTGAATTGTCCTGCTTGGCTCCGTGTCACTCCCTGCAGGACCCCCGTAAAGAATGCTTTACCCTAAAGTTCGACCTGAACGTTGACATAGACACGGAGATCGTTCCCGCTATGAAGAAGAAGACATTACGGTGAGGGAAGACGGAGGTCGCCATGTTCACGTCCTCACGACCAGATAACGGACACGATACGACACGCTGCTGCCTAGCGTGTGCGTTTTTTTCCGTGTTCTTTTCATCTGCTGAACTGGACGTTTCTCTTCCCACCCTCCTCTCGCATTTAGAGAGCTGCTGGGACCGGTGTTCGAGCGGAAGGGCATCGAGTTGTCCCGCGTGGACCTGTTCGTAGGTCAGTCGAACACTCCCCTCTCGCTCCACTTCGAGGCTTACCATTTCGGAGGACGCGACCTGAAGGTGAAAGGTGAGAGGTCAGGAGCGCGGTGCTGACCCATTTCTCCTCCTTTTGCCGACCTTTTGGATTGTGCTGCAATTTGTGGTATTTCCACACACACTGTTGTGGTTGTGGCTATTTTGGTCCGTGCGCGTTTAATGTGCGTGCCGGGTAGCTCCGTAAACTCTGCCTTTTCTGACGAAAAAGCGCACACGCCTCTTAACACATCATCCTCTTCCACCCGTCTTCCTCTCCAGTGAGAGTGTGTGCTCGTAAACACATGCACTTGCCCTCTTGACACTGTCACTGACGTGACGCGGGAGAATGAATCGGTTTTTAAGATGATTTCCAAACGCCCACTTGGTCAGCTGACTGACTCCCTTCGTGTGGGGACAAGTTGTGAACGGTGTAGTTCTACACTTCAGCATTATACAGCACTAACACGGGCTTTCATTGATCTCGTCATGTGTAGTTAATGGTAGAAATGCCAGCGTGTGAGAAATGCGGTGAGTGTTGGTAGTTTTATTCTGTGTTTGTGTTTGTGTTTGGAATCTGGTGTTAAGGCTTGTTTTGGTTTTTGATGGCTAACAGCGCAAATATGTGGACACGATCCTGTTATGTGCAAGTGTTTACTGTGTTACATGTGAATTCCTAGTCTCCTCTGAAATATTTTCACCCGTGTAGTCCGAGATTAGAATTTTAAGAGGATATCTTTACTATTCAGATTAAACATCGATTAAAATGGTAAATCATTGATTTGTTTTGATTGTCAGTTATGATTATTTATTGATTTCTCTGGCTGTGCACTTTTGTTGATTGGGTTGAATGTATTGCGTCGATTTTTGCTGAACTGTTTGCCTGTGTGTGTGTGTGTGTGTGTGTGTGTGTGTGTGTGTGTGTGTGTGTGTGCGCACTACAGCTCGTCCCGGTGAAGAGTTGAAGGTGGACCAGGGGGTGAAGGAATCACGTTCTCTCAGCCTCCCCCCTATGAGGAGCCTGAGTGGAGTCAGCCCCTACATACTCAACCCCATCAACGACAAAGATCATGGCTCCCTTCCACGCCAAGAGACCGTGGACATCCTGGTTAGTACACACACACACACACACACACACACACACACACACTCCCTCTTTCTCCGAAGAGTTGGTCTTTCACCTGGTTTTAAACACTTAAACAGTGCTGTTAGTGGTTTTCCTGTTGATGACTCGGGCACCTTCTAGCAAGTCTTTGTTCCTGTTAAGCATATGACCTGATTGCCTCAAACTGCAAAACTCCTAGCCTGCTTGGGAGGAAGTGCTATATACCAACTTGATTGGAGCGGTCACGGTTATCTCAGCTTGACAGGGACACACGTGGTCAAAAAGTTTTACATGAAAATTGTCATGCACGTACACACACAAATACTTTTTGTAAGCTGTCAGGGCTAAAATGGTGAGAACTGAGTTCTGTCGCGGCCGCCTGCTCCTCCCCTGGGGGCGGGGCTATGTCCACTTATGTAGTTCCGTGTGTGTGTGTGTGTGTGTGTGTGTGTGATATACACAGCACCTGTCACCTTTCTCTTGTTATATGTTGCTCACGTTGTGAGATAGTGTATTGGAGTGTGGGTCTTGTTGCGTGTTAGTGTATTGGAGTGTGGGTCTTGTTGAGCGTTAGTGTATTGAAGTGTGGTTCTTGTCTGAGTTCGCGGTCAGTTGTTGTTGTTGCACATAAAGCTAATTAATAAACACAGTTTTCTCTCTCCTCAGCTTCCTGCCCTATGTTACATCTCCATTTGTCTGTTTCCAGATTATTTGTAATCTGTAGTATTTGTTTTACCATTTTACTTCCTTGCTGCATAGTAGCATTTGATCGTTGTGGAATCTTTTTGACCTGCTCATTTTGGGCTGTGGTGATGTTCCCTGTGGTTTTTAAACCAAGCTTATCCAAATCATCCCGTTGGTGGTTCCATTGGTAGAACCATTAGAGAATTCTGCCCCTAATTATGTCAGGACCCACTGTAGCTGCCTGTCCAAACACTAGTGGGTTTGGCTTCAGTTTGCCGGGCTTCAGTTTCTGTTAGTGTCTGTTCCCTCGCCGCCGTTCTTTGGGGTTACGCTCGTGTGGATTAGCCGTAGGTACCATGAGGCTCGGTTCTGAGGTGGAGCTGTCGTCCTTGTTCCGCCGTGACTCGCGGGGCTGTGTACGTCTCTGTAGAGTTACGTAATGCGCCGACGAGCCTGGACACGTTGGTGCTGTTCTCGAACTCTTCTCCCAGGTCTTGGCGAGAGAAAGCAGGTTTGGCCTCCCGAATCCACCGTGAGGCCACTTGAGATAGCAGCAGCCGTGAGCGATTTAGGCCCACCACTGAGCCAAAGCTGGAACTTGCTTGGAAAGTTACAATTCATGAACAGCACACGGATCCTTTGAAAAGGGAAAGTATTTGAAGGCAAAGTAAGAGGATTTTGTTTGTGAAGTCAGCCCATTTACGTCCAAAAAACCTCTAATTATTATGAGTAAGCTTTGGTGATGAACAAAAGAAAACTTCAGGGGTGAGTTCAACGTTTCTGCCTGTGTGGTGTCAACAAGTGCCAGTTGCCTGTTTGTGTCCACAAGTATGCGCTGGTGAGCAGCCCCTGCCTGTGGAAATGGGATGCGTCTGACCTGACTTGAACACTGCCAGGTAAACACACCAGGCCTTTGAAGACTGTCTTGAATGCCAGACAGTGCCAGACAGCAGACGGGTTTGAATTCACACGTTTTGCATGACGATGGAACACGGAACTTTTGCATCACAGTAGTCCAGCATTCATAAATAGGATTCCAGCCACCCCCTCAGAACCCCCCCCCCCCCCCAACTGTCCAGCAATGTTCTTTGATGCCGCTCGGAATGTAATTGTCCCACTGAATGCAAACAGTGATCCAACACGAGTGTTTCTGTAAGCGGAGTAAAGTATAATTAGAAAACCTTGAGGCTAAATTGAATAGATGCTATAATATGATCCAGATTTAAGCTTTTTTCATTTTCAGTGATTAATTTTTTTTTTTTCTTTTTCATAACCATTATAACATTGCCAGTAGGCCTCAACCACGGCAACCACTCTGCCCTTTGTAAGCCCACTACAGTGTCTGCCTGCTGTTGATGTGTGCTATTGGAGGACGCTTAGAGATATCCATCCCCCATCCACCCCTCATCCACCCCTCATCCACCACTCATCCACCCCCCATCCTGACACTCTCCCACTATTCTGGCCGAGCTTCATCCGACAAGCAGCGTCCGTTGCTTCTGGGCTGTGCCCCTGTGCTGCTGAGGCCTGACCTTTACAACAAACCCCGGGTGCCCCGCGGTTGCCTCTGTGGGGTGGTCCTACGTCCTGGGCTCCTGCTCCACCTCACACTATCGTACCTTAGCAGCTCATGTGACCTTTTGAGCTCTATGGTTTGATGTGTACCACCCCCCCAGAGTACCAAAAAGGACAAGTGTCTTGCACCCGTAGGTCTGGTGAACGCTTGTCCGTGTTGCCATGCGTCTTCCTCTTTGATCGTGGGACCGAGTGGGACAGACTCCGGTTCCGGTTCCACTCTCCCATACTCGAACTAAAAAGCTTGATGTATACACAGTACCGGTTTAAGTGAAGCAATACCCGTGTGTGTGTCAGACCCTTCCTGGGCACTATCCCACGATGTCTCACGCAGGAGTTCGGGATGCCGTTGTGTCATCACCTCCGTCTCTTCTCTTTCACCCTGCGAGGACATGCTTTTTCACCGTCGTGCCTGCGTGGGTGTTTGTGCGCACTCGCCGGTGGGCCGTTCACGCCCCGGGGCCTGAACTGTTTACCTGTCTGACACGGAGGTGAGCTTGTTGCACAACGGCAGGAAAAATCGCGTCATGAGGAACCAGTGGGGCCCCCCCGGGGCAAATGAAGGCATGACAGGGGGAGACGTCACTGGTGTCCGTAGTAGTATGAACATCTGACCCAATATTCAACCTGATCTCATGAGTCAGTACTGGGTCATGGTGCTAATACACACCTCCCCATCATTAACCATAAAAAAGGTTATTGTGTTACACAGGAGCATAACGATGCCCTATCAGAAATAACATTAACATGAAATACTAGTAGTGACAGCATTTAAAGGTGGTATTTTCCCAAAGGTTCTTCCAAGTAAAAAAAAAAAAATCATCAGACCTGTTTACTCTGCTGGATCGTCAATCTGTAATCTGTAATGTCTGTTTCCTGTACACCTCATGGCCATTTATGGCCCCTGCATTTTTTTTTTCTTTTTATTTTAAAACCGAAGCCTTCGTTTTAAGCGCTTGCTCCGCCTTCTTGCCGGAAACCGTGGTCTGTGTTTCTGTTGAATCTGTCCAGGCCTGCGGGGCTTGACGATGGCCTTAGGAAGAAAGGAAGGAGACGCGTGCTAGTTGTGACTTATTTACCCTTGGGTCGCCCCCCCCCCCCCCAGGGCCTTTCACGCTGCTTTCATGTGCCCCCTCCCCCGGCCGTCTGCCTGATTGATGTTGTGATTTGCAACTGAGGCTAACCCACTTATTACGCAGTTAGTTTTCAGGCTATCAACCCCCACACAACTTCCAAATCACAGTCTTATCTTCACTCTGGGTTGTTTAGCTGATGAAGCTAACTGCTGTGATTAAAAAGCATTGTGAATAATTATTGAGAGGTCTTGAATGTTTTAATTGTATAACACGAGGATATTGTATGATAATGTATGCTTTGTACATGCTTGTTTACTCACTTGCGTGTCTTTAATCAGAACTCTAAGTACACGGGGGGGGGGGGGGGGGGGGGGGGGTTTGTGTAAGTTGCGTTCCCACTTTAAGATGAGAAACACCTGATGCACCAGGCCTGTGCTACTGTGTCTTATGCGTTATGCTTCAGTACTGATGAAACTCTTTTGTTTCCTGAAAGTTTCTAGTTGTTGAGCAGACGGCTCCACAGAATCAGTTCTCCAGGGGAAGGTTTCCTCAGCTGTGTGTGTTTGGTGATCTTTTTTCATGTGCAGATGGTGAATTCCCAGATGGGCATTGTAACTTTGTGTGTAAATATTTGAGAGAGAGTGAGAGAGAGAGTGTGTGTGTGTGTGTGTGTGTGTGTGTGTGTGTGTGGGGGGGGGGGGGGGGGGGGGGGGGGTATCCAGCAGTGTTAGTGCTCTATTGCCTTGATGTCGTCATGGTCAGACTCACAGTGGCCCAGTAACTGCAGTAACAACTCAGGGACGCAGCCTGTCTGGACCTCCCTCTCCCTTGGTTATGGTCAGTGCTGTCAGAAGCAACGTGGATCCCCAGGACGTACACTGCGTGCGTTTGAGTTGAGCGTGTCGGGCGGAGCTGGGAACCCAGGGCTTGGCAGAGGCTCCTCGGCTGGTGGCCGGTGGTCTGATGGTGCGATTTGGACGTCTGACCTCCTGGTACAGTTGGGACTTGCTGAGCATGGTACCCGAGAACCTGTCCGAGCCGACGTCTGTCCCACATCAGGTAAGCCTGGGCTACTAAGTAAGCACCCTAGGGAAGAGCACCGAAACTCACTGACAGACATTACTCGACAAATAACTGGTTTGCTAACACTTGCGTTTTATTGGTAAGTGGCGGCAGGTCTCTCGTCATGTTGGATGGTTTTGCTTTCGAGATAACTAACGTCTTTTTGGAGATTACACCTTTTATTGGTATTATTCCGTGGAACTTTCCGTTGGTCCGTGTGTCATCTTTCATAAAAATGTGTTCTTGCTTAATGCAAACATCGCAAGTGCGAAGGCTGTGGAAAATGTGAAGTTGCAGTTGAGTGCGCTCGCCACCGTGGCTGTCTTATCAGTGCCGGGAGATAAAACCCCTCTGGGTCCTCACTGTTTTTGACCACTGATTAAACCGCCCCGCCGAAGTGTCAATGGCTCTTTGTTGAGTCTGTGGGGTGGTGGAGTGATGTGAGAGGCTGGTGTGTGGACCGGGCCCTGCATGACGGGCAAGGCTGGACAGGTGAGGGCCAGCAAGTAAAACCAGGGGCCGTGCAAACTTGTTCACCTCTCAGTAGCTGCATGTGTTTTAGGTTGTGGGAATTGTGTTCTCCCTTTCTGTCTCCTCTCTCTCTCTCTCTCTCTCTCTCTCTCTCTCTCTCTCTCTCCGCTCACATTCACACTTCCACATTCAGCAGTCCATGCAGTCTTATGAGCTCTATGTCCTGTGTGGTTTTGTGTGTGTGTGTTCACAGCTGTTAATACCCTGCTATTTTCCCATCATTAATCAAAGACTGATCAAGGACCGTTCTTATCTTTTAAGAGCTGACCAGGCCAAAACACGTTCGACTCTGTTGAACGCTGTGGAGTTGCTTATTAAACAGGACTCCTCGTTAAGTAGTATTTGTCCTGCATCTTGGTTTAATGGTAAATACTGAACCCTGAAGAGATGCAAGTAAGGCTGGAAGAAGCAGATCCAGAAATATCCAGAGAGATCCAGAAAGATCCAGAAAGATCCGGAGAGATCGGCTGTATTTTGCTTGTGGACCCGGGGGGGGACAGTGTTCTGATCAGTGTCCACTACCATGCGGTACTGTGTAGTAGTTCTGTTTAATTATAGGTGGCGTTCCGGTCAGTGAGGTGTGAACTCGGAAGGAAGTAATGATGGCAAAATGAGCTTCATGTTCCCGAAAAGCTTCAGTTTTGTTATGTCTGCAGATCGCAAGTTCAGGAAAGCAGAGTTCCTGTAGAGGGGAAATTCCCTTGTCCTCAGTCAGAGGGAGGACGGACAAGGTCCACAAAATATACCACAATAAATATTATGTGTTATTGTAATATAACAGTAATATTAACTATAATGATCTAGTAATGAGCATGAAGGTTAAGGCACGTGTACATTGAAATGTTTTGTTTAAAGGACGTGGGTGTGGAGTCGTACTGT
This sequence comes from Brachyhypopomus gauderio, assembly GCF_052324685.1. NCBI lineage: Eukaryota > Metazoa > Chordata > Actinopteri > Gymnotiformes > Hypopomidae > Brachyhypopomus > Brachyhypopomus gauderio. Next base: position 6,264,078 of record NC_135231.1, on the reverse strand, counting down.
GTTCTTCTGTGTAAGTCTGCTGGCTAATGGTTGTCTGTTACATCACTTGTTTATGACCAAGTGTTAGTTTAAACCCCCACAGACGATCTGTTTTATTACCATGAGAAGGTCTTTAGAAACATGGCACAAAGACAGGCATGCCGTGTAATCCAGGAGGTAAACACGGCTATGACGGAGGGTGTCGGGGGACATAATGCCCTTGTAAACAGGTGGCGTTTCTATTGTTGACTGAGAGGTGCTTTTCATTTAGAAACAAATCACACAATGGAAGTCACTGGCCAAGGAGCTTATAACACAATAAAAGGCTCTGGTATCTCTGAGGTAGACACTTTTTGTTTTGTTTTACTGAGACACTGCAAGCAGTATTTTGGCTCCTCCTACATATGCAGATTAGCTTGCCGCCTTCCTTTAGCCACTCCCCTTTCTTCCCGCCCCCACGCAATGGGATAGGGTCCCTTTTGTTGCCATGACATTAAGGCGGTCCGTCGTCATCGTGTAGGCAGCCTCTACCCCTGCAGCTGCTGTGCTGACACCAGATTCATGTGTGACAGAGGCAGGTGTAGGAGGGAGAGGGAGAGACAGAGAGAGAGAAAGAGGAGGGAAAGAGAGAGAGAGAGAGAGAGAGAGAGAGAGACACAGAGCTAGCAACAGCTGGCCCTGCACCGGCCCTGTAAACCCTGTTGAAGGATTACGATGGTCTTCCTCGCTTACGACATGCCTCTTGCTTCCCGTGGTGAGTATCGCTAATTCCCTGGAAATCCTTTCGCACAAGTCTGATTTACTGCTCGTCATCTGTCCTTCAGGTCTGAAGCGCGACTCTGATGCTCACATACGACTGTTCTCCTGATTTGTGCTGTTTACTTTTATTTGGAATTAAATCATTTCAACCTTGACTGCAAAGGTCGTGCTTGCCTGTGTAAAAATGAAGGTGTTATTATAAGGTAAATGTAGTAATTCACACTAGATTTTAAAATAACTAGTGTATTTTTATGAACACATTTAGAACGTCTCTGTTCTTGTGAACTGTGTCTGGCTGTAGTGTGTGTGGCGTGTGCTAGCGGTGGGTCATCCCTTCTGGGCCCCCTCCTCCAACCTCCCAGCGTAAATTGCATTCTTCCGTTTTTGACATTATTGGATGAGCTCGGTCACTAGGATGATTTAAGAACATCTTACTAGACGAAAGGCACATGTCCAGCAGGACGCGTAATGACCGGTGGGGTTGACCGTAAACAGATGGTGTTTGGGCAATGGGGACTGGTCTTTCACCCCCGCTACTTAAAGTCCACGCGTCCCTCCTACACGACCGTGGAGCGTCCCACACGTGGTTCTGGTATCCCCGTCTGCACCTCAGGTTGTTTGAAACGTGATGTCAGACGTGTTTGTGGTCATACCATAAAGCCCAGTTCAGCAGCACAGAGTCGTGCCCCCCATGGCTGGTTTCCTGTTTTGTATCCTGACCCCTGTAATGCTCCAGAATCCTTGGAATGTCCCAGGGTGTTGAGTAGGGACAGGAGTTTGGGGAAGAGGAATTCCTGCTCTGTGGACACAGAGGTCCTCGTCTCGTCTCGGCACCAGGCAGAACTAGAACATGTCCATGACAATAGCCACAAGTCCCTTCATTTTATGCAGTGTGTGTGTGGTGTGTGTTTGTGCGCGTGTGTGTGTGTTTGTGCGCGTGCGCATGAGAGAGAGTGTGTGTGTGTGTGTGTGTGTGTGTGTGTCAGGGCTGCCACAAACGATCATTTTTATAGTTGACTAATCCCCGATTAATTTTTATGATTAGTCGACTAATCGGATCATATCAGCAGCTGCTATTCTATAACAATCATTAGATTTCAGCTATATGCTAACTAAAAAATATAATCAATTTATATCATAATTCATTAAACCTTTAATGAAATATGCAGTTTGTTGCAACAAACAATTATTAAAATAAGGATAATGCATTGCACGCGTTTCTCTTTCATTTTCTTAAAGTGATCCCACACTTTTGAGTTCCGTAGCCGGGTAGCCACGATACCAGAATCTGTCTGTATAACGTCCTGGGATGTCGTCCTCCGTGTACCCCGGTTTCCACTACTGCGCTTGTGCGTCAAGGACAGAAAGGCAGACTCAGCAGTGGAAACTGCCACAGTAGTTTGGAGAGAAAAAAGTAAAAAAAAAAACAACAAAACAAAAAAAAAACAAAGCATTGACTGTTAAATTAGTCGTCGACTATTTTAATAGTCGACACAATCGTGACTAGCCGACAAATCATGGCAGCCCTAGTGTGTGTGTGTGTGTGTGTGTGTGTGTGTGTGTGGTGCGTGTGTGTGCGCGCGCATGAGAGAGTGTGCGCATGAGAGAGAGTGTCTGTGTTTGTGTGTTGTGTGTGTGTGTGTGCGCGCGCATGAGAGAGAGTGTTTGTGTGTGTGGGTGTGTGTGTGTGTGTGTGTGTGTGTGTGTGTGTGAGTGCGCGCATGAGAGAGAGTGTCTGTGTGTGTGTGTGTGTGTGTGGGTGTGTGTGTGTGCGCACGCATGAGAGAGAGAGTGCACATGAGTGTCGTGTGTGTGTGTGTGTGTGTGTGTGTGTGTGTGTGCGCGCGCGCATGAGAGAGAGTGTGTGTGTGTGTGTGTGTGCGCGCGCATGAGAGAGAGTGTGCGCATGAGAGAGAGAGTGTGTGTGTGTGTGTGTGTGTGTGTGTGTGTGTGTATATATATGTGTGTGTGTGTGGTGCGCGCGCGCATGAGAGAGAGTGTGCGCATGAGAGAGAGAGAGAGAGTGTGTGTGTGTGTGTGTGTGTGTGTGTGTGTGTGTGTGTGTGTGTGTGTGTGTGTGTGTGTGTGTGTGTGTGTGTGTGTGTGTGTTATGATGGATGAACAGTACTTCCTCCTACAATACTGAACCAATATCTGTTTATCTCACGAAGGTGTTTTTCCCCTAAAGATGATGTAATAAGGGAATCACAGCATATCAGCAGCTAGCGTACACTGCTGTGTGTCACCATGTTTACGGTTCTGTATCTTAGCACTGCTGATGACATCATTTACTAGAAGCCCTGTCCAATAGTCCTGTGTTGAGCAAGTGTTAGATTGATGTGCTTGTTTATATGCTTGTGAAGAGAAACCAAAAAGCAATCATTTTTGGTCTGTACATTTCTTTACAACCTTTCTGGCAACTTGTCCTTTTTCTTTCTTTCCCTTCCTCTTTCCATTTCTCCTCCATCTCTCTCCTGTACCAGTTTTTCCTGAAAGTCACATGACCGGTTTTTGTCAGTATGTCATTCTGTCATGATCACGGTCACACCAGTGCAAGATCTTTCCAAGTTTGTAAACTGTCATAAATGCCACACTTACTCACTCACTCTGTCTGTCTGTCTCTCTCTCTCTCTCCCCCTTTTTTTCTCTCTCTCTCTCCCCCTCTCTTCTCTCTCTCTCTCTCTCTCTCTCTCTCTCTCTCCCCTCTCTTCTCTCTCTCTCTCTCTCTGTCTCGCCCCCCCTCTCTTCTATCTCTCCCCCCTCTCTCCCTCTGTCTCTCTCTCTCTCTCTCTCTCCTCTCTCTCTCTCTCTCTCTCTCTCTCTCTCTCTCTCTCTCTCTCTCTCATAAACAGGTTCAGGAGCATCGGCGCAAGAACATTACAGAGTACCTGGGGCGATGACAGCATCCCGTCCCCGGACTCTCTGGCCCAGCTGCGCGGGGTCTCTCCCGTCCACAAACACTCTCAGCGTCCCCAGGAAACGCTTCAGTGACATCTTCTTCCCCGGGAGTAAGGTACGGGTCTCCCCGCGGGGTCCACGCTCCGACCAGACGCTCCGTTTTCTCACAGGCCGAAACCAGAGGAGTCAAAACAAAGTCGTGGGCTGAGCTGAGATTCCCTGTTGTGGCGGGCTTCCCATTTCTGGGAAACCTTTCTAGATCTCTGACACAAACACATTCAGCCCCCTGTATTCAGCTGCCTGTAGCAGCCGCGTGGCTGGGGGCCCCCGTTCTCCTTAACCCTTAACACCAGAGCGGAGGATACCTACTCCATCCCCGCGGGACCGACCTTCGGGCGTGAGCGGAGCCAGTCTGAGCTTCCTGCCGTCAGCTTGGGTTTGTTAAAGAAAAGCCTGCAGTGAGGGGTAAACACAGACGTCTTTGTCTGTCCAGGAGCATCCAGACAGCCGCCATGAGACGTTAATGAGACGATTGTGTGGAGACTGTGATGGATCACAGAGAGAGAATTACATTTGATCTGTACAGTGGATAACGTGTGTGTGTGTGTGTGTGTGTGTGTGTGTGTGTGCGTGTGCGGGTGCGGGTGCGTGTGCGTGTGCAGCAGGAGATGGACCGTGCGCTGCTCAAAAACAAGCTCCAGTTCTACACGTGCCACGGGCTGCCGAAGGTCCCTCCCTTCCACCAAGACTCCTGGGAGGAGGAGGAGCCTAACCTGACCATGGAGGACACCTGGCAGCAGCTGCTGGAGGAGCCGGAGGTGCAGCGACACACACACACACACACACACACACACACACACATATATATATACACACACACACACACACACATATATATACACACACACACACACACACATAGGCTAAATGTGTGTGTTGTGTTGTAGTCTCTGAGCAGGCGTCAGGTCCACCAGCAGGAGGCGATATGGGAGCTGCTCCATACTGAGGCCACCTACATCAAGAAGCTCCGGGTCATCACTGATGTAAGCGCCGTGTCCCACGAGGAAGTCTCCTACTTCCCCACCCCCAACACCTTCTCCACCCTCCAACACCTTCTCCACCCTCCAACACCTTCTCCACCCCCAACACCTTCTCCACCCCAACACCACCTCCACCCCAACACCACCTCCACCCCAACACCTTCACCACCCCCAACACCTTCACCACCCTCCAACACCTTCTCCACCCCCAACACCTTCTCCACCCCCAACACCTTCTCCACCCCCAACACCTTCACCACCCCCAACACCTTCACCACCCTCCAACACCTTCTCCACCCCCAACACCTTCTCCACCCCCAACACCTTCTCCACCCCCAACACCTTCTCCACCCCCAACACCTTCCCCACCCTCCAACACCTTCTCCGCCCCCAACACCTTCTCCGCCCCCAACACCTTCTCCGCCCCCCAACACCTTCTCCGCCCCCCAACACCTTCTCCGCCCTCCAACACCTTCTCCGCCCTCCAACACCTTCTCCGCCCTCCAACACCTTCTCCGCCCTCCAACACCTTCTCCGCCCTCCAACACCACCCCCACCCCCAACACCTTCACCACCCCCAACACCTTCACCACCCCCAACACCACCTCCACCCCCAACACCTTCACCACCCCCAACACCTTCCCCGCCCTCCAACACCACCTCCACCCCCAACACCTTCCCCGCCCTCCAACACCTTCTCCGCCCTCCAACACCTTCCCCGCCCCCAACACCTTCCCCAACACCACCCCCACCCCCAACACCTTCCCCGCCCTCCAACACCACCTCCACCCCAACACCACCTTCACCACCCCCAACACCTTCACCACCCCCAACACCTTCTCCGCCCTCCAACACCTTCTCCGCCCTCCAACACCTTCTCCGCCCTCCAACACCTTCTCCGCCCTCCAACACCTTCACCGCCCCCAACACCTTCACCGCCCCCAACACCTTCACCGCCCCCAACACCTTCACCACCCCCAACACCACCTCCACCCCCAACACCACCTCCACCCTCCAACACCACCTCCGCCCTCCAACACCACCTCCGCCCTCCAACACCTTCTCCGCCCTCCAACACCTTCCCCGCCCTCCAACACCTTCCCCGCCCTCCAACACCTTCCCCGCCCTCCAACACCACCTCCACCCCCAACACCACCTCCACCCCCAACACCACCCCCAACACCACCCCCAACACCACCCCCAACACCTTCTCCACCCCCACCCTCCAACACCACCCCCACCCTCCAACACCACCTCCACCCCCAACACCACCTCCACCCCCAACACCACCTCCACCCCCAACACCACCTCCACCCTCCAACACCTTCCCCACCCTCCAACACCTTCCCCACCCTCCAACACCACCCCCACCCTCCAACACCACCCCCACCCTCCAACACCTTCTCCACCCTCGTTTATGCATCTTTACATGTATTCAGTTATGACCTGTCTTGCTGGCAGTGATGAGCAGAGCGTTTGACGTGTGTGTGTGTGTGTGTGTGTGTGTGTGTGTGTGTGTGTGTGTGTGTGTGTGTGTGTGTGTCCCACAGCTGTTCTTCTGTGGCCTGCTGCACCTGCAGGACGGTGGCCTGCTGAATGAGGTGGAGCCCGCCAAGCTCTTCAGCAACATTCAGGACGTGGTGCGTGTGCACACGGCGCTGTGGGTCCAGGTGATGCAGCCCGCGTTGGACCGAGCCCGCTGCACCCACCGCCTGCTGGACCCCACACTCCTGCTGGAGGGCTTCCAGAGCGTGAGTGGCATCGCCCCGCCCCTCTGTGTCCGTCTGATCTTCCGTGTGTGTGTGTGTGTGTGTGTGTGTGTGTGTGTGTGTTAGACATACACCACAAGCAATAACAATTGTAATTGTTAATCATAGCATTTGTGTGTGTGTGTGTGTGTGTGTGTGTGTGTGTGTGTGTGTGTGTGTGTGTGTGTGTGTGTGTGTGTGTGTGTGTGTGTGTGTGTAGTTTGCCTCCCGGTTCCAACCCTACCAGCGCTACTGCATGGAGGAGGAGAGCTGTATGGAGTACATACGCAATCAGCTGCGGGACAACGAGCTCTTCAGGATCTACATCTCTGTGAGTTCACCTCCACCTCTCCTCCACCTCCCCCTCTCCACCTCTCCTCCACCTCTCCCCCTCTCCGTTCCCTGCCTGACCTTGTCTCCTGTGCACAGTGGGCGGAGGAGAACAGTCAGTGTAACCGTCTGAAGCTGGCGGACATGTTGGTGAAGCCACACCAGAGACTCACCAAGTACCCACTGCTGCTCAAGACCATCCTGAAGAAGACGGACGAGCCCGCAGCCAGAGACGCCCTGCTCAGCATGGTGAGTCCTGCCCCGCCCCCTGCCCCGCCCCCTGCCCCATCCCTGCCCCGCCCCCTGCCCCGTCACCTGCCCCATCCCTGCCCCGTCACCTGCCCCATCCCTGCCCCGTCCCTGCCCCGCCCCCTGCCCCGCCCTTGCCCTGCCCCGTCCCCTGCCCCGCCCCCTGCCCCATCACCTGCCCCTGCCCCGTCCCCTGCCCCGCCCCTGCCCCGTCACCAAAGGACACTGCAGTCCTGCCCTGCACGTCATCATCACTAATTTATAGTGTACGTTGTATAAAAGTCTAGAGATTGGGGGGTTTGTGCACTTTTTTTGAAGGTGTGTGTGTGTGTGTGTGTGTGTGTGTGTGTGTGTGTGTGTGTGTGTGTGTGTGTGTGTGTGTGTGTGTGTGTGTGTGTGTGTGTGTGTGTGTGTGTGCGTGCGTGTGTGTATCAGCTGGCGTGTGTAGAAAGCTTCATCAACAGCGTGGACTCTCAGATGCACCACAAGCAGGAGCAGCAGAAGCTGACGGCCATTTCGGCTCGGGTGGAGAGCTACGAGGCGGTGGAGGGGGCCACCGAGGAGGTGGAGAAGGTGAGAGCCTGTCTGACGTCCACTCCATCTACCACCTGGCTGAGAAACAGGAAGCTAACGTGAAGCGTCCTGAACCGTCCCTCCCTCAGGCCCTGCGAGAGTTCAGCCACATCGACCTGATGGCCCCCATGATCGACACCTCCCCAGAGGAGACCAGACAGCTCCACCTGGAGGGGGCGCTACGCATGAAGGAAGGCAAGGACAGCAGGGTAAGAGCGGCGTTCACCGCCCAGCTCGCACGCGCCCCGCCCCCCGAGGAAAGGCGTGGCCCCGCTCACCTGCCGTGTGCCCTACAGATGGACGTCTACTGTTTCCTGTTCACCGACCTCCTGCTCGTCACCAAGCCGGTGAAGAAGGTGGAGAAGGTGAAGGTGATCAGGCCGCCCCTCCTGGTCCAGAACGTCGTGTGCAAGGAGCTGAAAGACCCGGGTCAGAACACGAACGCACTCACGCTAATGACTCGGCCGCTCCTTGGTTGTTTTTAAACCAATTGCGCTCGTGATTACTTATTCGCGTATGAATATTTATGTATGCTAATCTCCACACAGGCTCTTTTGTGCTCATTTACCTCAACGAGTTCAAGAGCGCCGTGGCCGCTTACTCCTTCCAGGCCAACAGCGCCTCCCAGGGGCGGAACTGGATCGATGCGATCTCCAGCGCACAGGTTTGGACCTTCAGCCGTGGAGACTACATACATGGACCCTTCACTTATCGTGTGGGTTCCCTTCCCGGCCTGCAGGGGGCGCTATATGACCGTCTGTGCGGCTTGTTCGGTCTCTTCCAGAGCCAAATGCAGCGTCTACGCTCCGAGGAGGCCCGGCGACGGAGAGCCAGGCTGAGGGCGGAGGACGGGGAGGAGGAGCCGGGAGAGGAGAGCTGCACCTCCACCTCCAGCTCCCCACGGCTGCAGAGCAAAGAACAGCACAACACGGGGTAGGCGGTGGTGTCGACTGACCCAGGATCAGCCTTAAGATATGAGATATAGTAAAGATGTAGATTAGATACAGTTAAGGACTTAGCGGGCTGATCTGGGCCTGAGCTCCTGCTTCGTTTACTGTGATTGGATGGTATTTTTAACGCGTTCCCTTTTCGTTCCCCTGTCAGGAGCTCGGACGGCTCCACCGAGACGCTGTCCGTGATGGAGGCGGACGAGTCGGAAACGCGCTCGGATTCCTCGGCCCCGCAGGCCGACCTTGAAGTGACCCCTACGACCGTCCTGGACAACGTCCCCACGGCGCAGGACTCGCAGACGGCCGCCGGTGTGGGCGGAGCGGAGAGCTTGGAGTGTCCGTCCCCGTCGGGGGACAGCGCCTACGAGACGGTCTCGCCCGAGTCCCTGGTGGAGCGGCGGGCGTGGGAGGCCCCCGGCGAGCAGGAAACGCCGGTCAGCGAGGATGGAGGAGGAGGAGAGGCCCAGGAGGAGGTGGAGAGAGGGGAGGAGGAAGCGGAGGAGGCCCAGGAGGACAGGGGCTCGCCCCACTCTCCGCTCTCGCCACAGCGACACATGAAACCTCGGCGTCGGACCCCTGTGCAGCTACGCCTGCCCAGCCTCCCCAAACTGCCGTTGAAAAGCCGCTCCGAGGACAACCTGCTGCAGTGCAGCGCCGATGGCGGCCGCCCCGTGACCCGCAACGCCACCCACCCCGCCCGGACCGGCACCCAGCGTCCCGACACGGGGCTGGCGCACAGCAGGAGCCTGTGCGAACTGAACGGCAACGCACCGAAAGCGGGGGGGCGCCTGCTGGCACAGAGCTTGCCCGCCGCCCTGCTGGCCGACACGCTGCGTCGCGCCAAGGGGGATTACAAGAAGAGCCCCAGGAAGCCGGGCAGCGTGGACGGGGAGGGCCAGTGTGGCTCCCCGGAGGGTGACGGAGGGAGCGGGAGGAGGTCGCCACACCAGAAGATGCTCACCAGGGCGCAACTGTACAAGCTCCGCTCCACCCTGGTGCTGAACTCCACCCTCACCTCCTCGTGAGTAACACACACACTTCCAGCAGGGGCAAAATAAAAATGCCACAATTCTAGTTTTAAACGTTTATGATACAAATTATTTACCAATACAAATTGTTAGGTGTTTTGAAAAAGCAGTTTCACATTTGGGGTTTTTGGGTGCTAATATTTGGTCCGTGGAAAAAAATATGGGTTCAGTCATCGCGTTACTCTTGTTACTACACCGCGGTGTCACCCGCACGCACGGCTTACTGACTCTCTCTCCTGTGTTTGTCTGTAGGGAGGTGTAGTCTTGGACACGCTACCTGACACTGAGTCGCCCCATTGGACTGACCCCCTCCACCCACACACACATACACAACACACACACACACAACACACACAGGAAGGCACTCTGACCGGTGTACTCCCCCATAATCCTTCCTCCTCAGCGTGGAGCGGGCTAAGAAGCGTGCACTTAAGGACTCTTTGCACTTTGTATCATAAGTAACTTTGGGGGGGGGGGGGGGGGGGGGGTGGTTAACCATTCAGGGAAAATGATGGTTACTGAGAGGGGAGCCTCTTAGGAAAGTGGCTGAGGAAGAGCTTCACGCTGTGGTCTGTCTCCTGTCTCATTTTGCGCACATGGAGCTAATCGGCCATTTTAGAAGGTGGAGGGATGGTTGAAGATGTGCAGTCAGAAGGACTTTGAGCCCGACGCCCTGCGTCAACCTGAACGGCCCATCGCTGCTGCTTTGAGAAGAGTGGCAGTGGCCCTCAGGTCAACGGCTTCCTGTGTGAGGACCCCACCCGTTCGGAGCCGAGTCCGTGGGTCACGGAGTTGACATGGAGGTTCTCGTGCCCCCACCCTCAGACCGGGTGAACGAGTTGGATCAGGACGGCTCCACCAGAACCTCCTGCGTGGATCCCCCACAATGCAGTGGGGGTTACGGAGGGCGCAAAATTCCCACAGTTCCCACAAGGCAATGAAGGTCTCTCCATTACGTGTGGTGCGGACGCCAGGGAGCCCCGTGGAACCTGTTTGAGTTTTGTGTTTTGGGTTTGGAGCTTAGAGAGCACACTGGGCCTGCGTTCACACACTTCGTGTAATTGCGAGACACCCGTTAAGCGGTTCACACGTTGACTGTATTACTTTGGGTGTGTGTGCCAGCATATGTGCATGCGCGTGTGCGTGTGTGCGTGTGCACCAGAGCATTAAAGGTTGATTTAACCTACAGGCTAAACCAAAGTAAAAATCAATTTCATTTCAGACGGCAGAGTAGATGAGGGCACTATAGGAAGCAACAAAAACTTGAGGACAGTATTAATCAATTTAAAAGAGGTGTGTGTGTGTGTGTGTGTGTGTGTGTGTGTGTGTGTGTGTGTGTGTGTGTGTGTGTGTGTGTGTGTGTGTGTGTGTGTGTGTGTGTGTAGGTGTAGGTGTAGGTGTGTGTGTGTGTGTGTGTGTGTGTGTGTGGCTCCTACATCTTCACTGACTCCTCACTCCAAAACCTTAACTGTCTTACTGATAAAATAAATAAATCTTAGTAACAGGTGATCTGAAATGACTGCAGACAAAATCACCTGGATTCCCCTTCCAGTCATAGAGATTAAAGTAGATCTGCTTGGATCTTCTAGATCAAACTCTGTGTCCGTTACAGTGGAGCGGTCAGAAGCCACTACGACAGCCTCTCCCATCCTCTGACTTTACATATGACGCCTTTTTTAACTTTACATAATCGATAGAAATGGAGGCTTCCCTCTGGAACCGTAAAACACTGCATACGTGTGGCGCTGACGTGTGCGTGTGATGGCGCTGACGGCACGTGTGACTGTGCTGACGGCACGTGTGCACTTGGCTTCCTGCTGTTGTGATGTGGTTTGATTTTAGGCCTCATGATCCTGACGGCAGAGCTGCACTTATTAGTAACCACTCCTTAAATCTCACACAACACTGACAATGTTGGTCCACTTGGGATTACAGGTCGCCTGGTTTAAGAAACCCTCAGGTTAACATTCAGGGGGTTTGTTTGTTTATGGAAACAATTACTGATATAACTGTTCCTGTTCTAGAGGTGTTAAAATTCACTTCTGCCTGATTTGTGTAATGTTAATTTTGTAAACAAAATTAAGCTTGTGCATCGTTGTTTTTAAAGGTTATTGTTTGTCGTATTTATTAAGCTTATTCTGTTTTATATGAAACACGGTTTGTAAATGTATTGAAATGTATTGTTTATTTCAAAACTAATATTTTTTTTATGTTTTCTAGTCCTATATGGTTTATTGAAAATGTCATTGCTAATCTGCTAAGAACCAAAATAACTTTGTTCCCAATATAAGGGAATGGTCTTTACTTGTCTTGCGAAATAAAAAGACATCTTACAATATTTTTCTTATTTTGATACTGATATATTTTGTGACTTTCAACTACACCTTTTGTAAGCAATCCAGTACCATCCAACAAATCAAAAGTAGTGACTCATTGTTCTCCTACTTGTAACCACTAGAGGGCGACATACATTTTTTAAACATGGAGTCGGTAAACTATGCAAATCTTAATTATTTACTACTGATCTGATCACATATAAAGATCTGCACACTGACTGTAATGCCTTTAGAATTTGAAATTATATCAAAGCATATCTTACAATAGGAAATCAGCTTTGTTTGCCAAATTTTAAAACTATAACTGAAGTGCACACCGTATATACTTAATACAATTTTACAGTGGTTAGTCTTGGGCCTAGAAGCGTGATTCTGCAGCTCACCCTCAGTGTCCAGATGAGAATCTCCTTTGCTTAATTTCCTCCCGTGTTTGACGGTGTGTTCTACGAGCGGGTCAAGGTGTATTTATGGATGATTATATCAGCTAATCGGTGGATTACAGCATGTTGACTCCACACAAGACCCTAATCCTCAGGTAGCGTTCTAGCCTATGGGATTTCCCCCCTTAATCTGATCTTTACTCCCCTGTTACCACATCTGGCCCAGTGGGATTTACTGATGTAATCCTGCATTCGGAAACACTTTTATTATGCTTCATTGCTGATGCGCTGGAGATTAATTATAAAAATGCAGCTTGCTTGATGAACCCTAAAGTAATTATACAGACTGATTCAATTAGCTGTGTGTGTGTGTGTGTGTGTGTGTGTGTGTGTGTGAGAGAGAGAGAGAGAGAGAGAAATAAGTAAAAGAAAATATATTATGGATAACAATTAATGTGTATCATTGCCTACCAGTCCAGGAGATGGATAAAACTAACCCTCTATTATAGTGTTTCTCAGTAACTTGGAGTTTAAACATGCAGCTTTATTTCATTCTCAGTGTAGTGCTAACACAATGTTATCATCCATTAACAAGTATTGTTACTTTCTTACCCAATGGTGTTCTTACCCAATGGTGGTCTAACCCAGTAGTATTCTTACCCAATGGTGTTCTTACCCAGTAGTATTCTTACCCAGTAGTATTCTTACCCAATGGTGTTCTTACCCAGTAGTATTCTTACCCAATGGTGTTCTTACCCAGTAGTATTCTTACCCAATGGTATTATTACCCAGTAGTATTCCTATCCAGTAGGGGAGGGGAGAATTTTGTTTTGGATCATTAAATTGTCAGTGAGACTCTCCTGGGAAGTATATATGATTATACAATTTATTGGAAACATTTATTAGAGAAAGATTTGCCCGTCTGTGTCATGCAGAATTTGAGCCACCCTGCAATCCTGAAGTTCCTCACGAGTTTTCAGTTTCTGACCACAAGATTGCTGTTGTCTGAGAGATGATTCAGGGTGGCAGACTGCTCTCAACTCAGCAGTGACAGTCTGTCATGGCACTGCGGTGTCTGATATGTGCTTAGCTGTTTCTAAGCAGTGTAGATGAGTTCAAGTGGGCGGTTAGTGTTAACAAAGCATCTTGTCATCAATCGCATGTCGTTTTGTGTCTTCTTAACCAAAGACCTTAGATGTGTTGTAAACTCTTCATAACATCACGTTTCAGTCCAGACAGCAGGTACCTCCATGCAGACTCTAGGCCCCGAGGGGCATTACAGGGTTAACACAGCTCTTTGCGACAGATGTCAAAAGCATGCTGTAAAAAAGGTTTGATTAACACAAAAGGGCACTTTAGCAAATCCAGATTATGGGTGCACTTTCGTTTATTAAACGTCGCCAATCCCAGCACTCTGTGCCACCAGGGGATTAAAATCAGGTAGACACCATTGTCTGCCTAACCAACTCCTGCTCTGAGCCCCTGACCTCCTTGTCCTTATCCTGTAGCCGTTTGTATTAGACAGCTTAAGCCACTGCTACCTTCTGTGCGGTCGCTTCAAGGTCCCTTTTAAGTGCCTAGGTGATTGGAATTAGGTGACATTTGATGTTTTGGGGCTCAGGAACAGTGAGCTGGATGTTTCTAACGCTCTGCTCAATTAAAAGGCCCCGGTGACAAGCAGTGGCCATATGGAGTGGATCACCATGGGAACAGATGCCTATTGAGATGCCACCTGACCTTGGCGCTGCCAAGCAACAGCTGGCATCGTTAGCCAACGCAGCCGCAGGGTTTTTTGGAGACGACTGGATAGAAATCTCACTCCTGTACGAGTCACCGAAACGGATGATCATCTGACAATATGCTGATTTGAAACCAATGATAATGTTGTTTGGCCATTTTGCTATAGAAATGACAACCCTGTATAGAGTGTGACCTAAAAGTGTTGTCAGATCTTAATGATGAGTTGTCTTTGAATACCAGGTCATTTATTAGATTGTACATTAGAAATACATAATAAGACTCATGATCCAACACACAGTGCAGGCTGTTTGAAATGTACAGCATATTCACATTCCTTAAGACATATATCCCAGTTTTCAGCTATACCTACTTTGTCAAATTTATCAACTGATCTCGCAAGATTACTGTATTGTGTCTTAATGGTACAAAAACATATTTCTTAACTAAAAAGGGTCAAATCTATTTTAAAAGGCCTCAGCACAATGTTCGTAATGACCGTGATGTCATTACATTCATGTATACAATGCTGTGACTGTGATAGCCTGCTGTGAGTGACAATACTCTTTCCTGGATAACCAGAGCAGATCCCAGAGTAAGACCCGCCTATTAAAAGGTGGCCTACGGTTGTCTAGTTTTGCAACTTTGGACATTTTATTAAATCGAAATGTGTAACTCTAACACCAGAAGAGTGACTTTTGAACTGCCCAGTCATTGGTAAAGCAGAGAGGAAGGAGTAAAGGGCGCGTGATTCCGGAGCACGAGCCATGGTTGTTTGACCAACAGAGGAAGCTCCTTCACAAAAGCTCTCCTGTTCATTCAGCTGTTTTTATCACCATGGTGTAGCGTCAGTGCTTGTAACCCTGCCAATGTATATAAGAGTCTGCAATATTTATTTTTTAACCTATATAAAAAATTGTCTGCATTTTAAAAATCAATTATAGGCAAATTCTATCCATTATACTCGATAAAACATGCTTTCTGAGACGGATTTGATAAGAGTCAGTGGCTACCACAGGGGACACTACTATGAGTAGTTTTACAAGTGATATTTGTCTCGTTTTATATCAGCATTTTTTTTTGTTTAAATTAAAAACCCAATACAGGCTTTAAAGAGTTAAACTGTAGGAGGCGCGCTGGCCGGATTTGGGTGGAGTGAACTTGGGCAACCAGTGTACTTCTTTCTATTTTAATTAGCTAGCTCTGTAGCTAAAACAAAGACCCGCTACATTATCACTGAGGAAAATCTTTCATATGTAGTTATTGGCAGAATATTGAAATTTCGAGCAACCTTTCCGCATGAAACCGCCTGTCAAACATGGTGGATGTCAGTGAGGCATGTTTGCTGGATTACATTTATTCCTCAGGAGGAAAAGTTAAAAACGCAGACTTGTTAAAAACGTATAAGCCTTTTATAAGCCATAACGATTTGCAACTACGTGGTGAGTAGTCTCGCTATAGACGAATATTCGCTGTTATATTCTATTGAGTTTAATGATGGGTGATGCGCGTGCGTCATCCGCTGGCGCTCGCGCGCGTGGCACGCGGGCTAGTAAAGCGTTCCGAGTCATTCTGGTTTAAATGTGACTATATTCGGCGTTCATTCGTGTTGTAACTCGCTATTCTTTCTAGCCGGTGATGTCCGATTCATTGCAAATGTACAAGAGCGTCAAGGCTCACGGTGAAGCCTCAAACTAAACAACAGAGCAGTAAGCATCTGCTTTACATTAGCGTCTGTAAACGGATTCAGTTACAGCAGGAATTCCTGCGGACGACTGCAATCTTCATCATGCACAAAATAATCATCCTGTTCGATGATGAAATAGTGTAGAAAACTGCACACTCGACATCTCAACTCTCTCACTGATGTGATCTTTGGTTTACTTTTTGCGGAGTTAGTGACTGCTTGACGATGAGTACAACAACGTTTAATATTACATTTATAGCTATTGTTCAGATTCATGCTAACGATTTTACATTGTTAACGTTTGGTTATATAATCACAAACTCAGCCATATAGTCTACCATAGCATGTTCAAGGTTTCAAATGTGCAGCAGTTGCTTTGCTGTTTGGAGGTTCGTGTTATCTCCAGATGCTCATATGCAGTTGTGCACAGAGCCTCTGAAACCTGTTTACATTTGGCAGCGTTTTTATTTACAAACATTACTAAATCTGCAATGATTGCTTCTGTTTCATAATCTTGTGGAATCGTAAAGTGGTTGTGAGAAGATTTTGAGCAGTTACTATTTTCTCTGTGGGAACCTTGTGACATCAGGCTAATGAATAACCCTAAAAAAACATAAACTATGCTCCTCTCACCACCGTCCCAGGAATTCAACTAGCCGGGCTGATCAAGTGCTTGTCAAATGCACGCACTTCCCTTCCAGTTTCCTGTTGTTGTGTATGCAAAACCCACAACTGTCCTCTGAGTTTCTTTCCCCTGGCAGGAAAATGGAAAGTTTTCAGTTGTCCTGGGCATGTTCTGTATAATGTATAAACAAAGGCAACTACAGTCTCTAAAGCACTAAAACTAATAGGTACATAAGCACCAGCAAGTAGATTAGTACTATTTGATACTGATTCTTCCCACAAAGCCACTTGTAGAGATTGTTCTTTGTCTGTGTGTCTGCCCAAACATTCCTGTAGGGAATGGAAAAACCTACCTGTCTGATATGGAGCCATTTTGCTTCTAACCCTCATGTAGCCACTCAAGTGGCACTACTCATGAGATTCTGCTCATGCAGATTTAATGACGTAAGGGTCTTCTCAGAGTTCCCACTGGCCAGTAAAACAGTCCCAAGTAGACATTGCCCAGTTTTCAGACGGAGCCTGAGGTAAAGACCTGCTCACTTATCTTATTGATTCTCCAGACACATACTATGTGTTCCACTAGCACAGGGATCGGATCCCAGTTACGGATCAAAGCAATTCAGATCTGCCAGCTCAGGTTTACTCACTCACATATTTAACTTGTGTGAAAGGCATTACAATCTGGGGAAATCTGAATGAAATTAGCTTTGAAACCTATTATGTTGGTATTTATAATCACGTAGCTAAGAATAGTAGGAAATCAGATCCGTCTTGTGACAACTTCATTCTTATGTCACACCTGAACGCACTCAGGAATTTCACTCACATTTTTTTTCTTGTTAATTGTTGTACTACGACCCTTGAGTCACAGTTTTGAAGATTATAGAAAAATGCTTCTTCCTGTTAATGTCGTGTCTCTTTGCAGCCCAGTACAGACAGGAGTTCAAACGCATAATCGACACTATTGCTGTGTGTAAATCTGAGAATGTAAGTGAAGCATTTCTCCTCCACACTTCAGTATTTCATCATTTCAAACGCATCATTCCCTTCAGCACCATCGGGAGTGCTCTAAGATGATTAATGCTCAGATGCTCACATAGCTGAAGTATTATTAGGTTACATCCCCTGCTAGTCATTGTGAACCTAATGTGTGTTCCCTCAGGACCTACTTATAGTGCATGTGACTGACCCCTGTTGTGTGCTATTTCATTACTACTCTGGTAAAAAATAAATAAATACATTTTTTCAAAGGAAAAAATATGTTTTGAAATATCCATTATATACATGTCTGAAAACACTGAAAATAATTTCATTTATACTTTTAGTAAAAAACACAAGTTGTTCCTCTCAGATGTGTGCCGGTATTTCTGTTTTTTATTCACGATTTAAGTAAATTTCCTCTTAAAGGCATGTTCTAGACTCAATCCAACTTTATCTCTGTCTACCTCAATATTACTGAGCTGTCTGTTTCCACAAAGAAACACTGTAACAAGTTTCTAAATACTTAAAGCAGAACATAAAATAATTTGACACTAAACAGGACAAGTAGCAAAAAGTAGTAGTCTGAAATGCTGAATTAAATCATCAAACACTTAAATGCAGACTTGGCTTAGTCTGGTGTGAGAATATTGACACAGTAACAAACTACCCAGAAATATTGTTTGACACTGATGTGAGAAAGATTCAGCATTATTTCCCAGAAAGGCATACCTCCTAATTTAGACTGTAAAAAGATGAATCATCTTGTCAGATTCTAAGTACTGTTGCATTTTAAAACCAAGAAGTCAGTGTTGTCTATGAAGCATTTTTAAAATAGTCTCATCAGTGACCGTTGAGGGAAAACATGAGCATATCCTTTTTGGGTGGGACTCCAGATAGAGTCATCTGCTTAGAGAGGCCATTAGCTTCATCTCTGCCTCCCCTCTGTTTACCCCTCAGGGAGAGAAATACCTCGTCCTCAAGAAGAAGTATAAACAGCTGATCCAGGAGCGTGAAGGTGGTGTTGAGGAGGGGTGGTCGTGCGATGGCCCAGAGCTCCAGAGCTGGTCACCAGCAGCACAGCACGGCTCTTCCGTGATGGCCGCTAGGAAGCCACCGCTGGTGTCCTGGTGCGGCATGCCCGCCATTACAGTCTCTGAAGCCCAACAGCAAGATCCTACAGAAGATGTGAGTATCCTGTGTCTCCTAGTCTTCCGCCATGGCTATCTGAGGGATTATTGGTTAAGTGGATGTTGGAATAAAGCAACTCAGCCATGGCGGTTGGTTTAGTGTCAGTAGGGTAAATGTTTCACATGAAGGGTCGCGTGTGCTTGTTTTGAAAATGCTGCTGAGTCCATTATCAGGGAGGTTGCATGTTAACGGCACTGGTGAGTCATCGTGTCAGGAGATGAGGAGATCACTAACACTCGGTGAATATGAATGAGTTCCTCTTGATTTATCTCCATTAGATACACCTCACTCTCCAATGCCTCATTCTTTGTGTGGAGCGCTCATGTACATTCATCATTGCGGTTTGTTCAACCTGTTGCTAGTACAGGCGTTGAGCTTCATCTCCGAGCTCTCTGGTGATCGCGCGTGCTCTCTGACAGCGGCAGCAGTCCAGGACATCCTGTTCTGAGCGCTCACTGAAGCGTGCCATCTGGAGGCGGAGAGCGGCCCGTGATAAGATGGCTCCTGCCGGGCAGAAAACGTGCTTTGCAGACGTGTTATCTCCTGGAAGCGCAGCCGAGGCATGGTTGGACTTCCTCGTGGTCGTTTGAGGTCAGAAGAGTCCAGATCAGCAGCTTCTGCTCGTGCTGATAAAGGGTGCAGCTTGGAGCCCTGCGTGTCTTTGGCGTGTCGGTTCAGCTCTTCACTACCATGAGCCTCGCGTGTCTCGCTGGGGCTGCAGAGAAACAGCAAAGCCTTAAAGCCCATGGAGTGTCTGCTTGTCCTTTGGGTCCTCAGGTTGGAGCCTGAGCAGAACAAGCACTGTCTCACCCCCCATTAGATCCGTGTCTCACCCCCCATTAGATCCGTGTCTCACCCCCCATTAGAGTCGTGTCTCACCCCCCATTAGAGTCGTGTCTCACCCCCCATTAGAGTCGTGTCTCACCCCCCATTAGATCCGTGTCTCACCCCCCATTAGATCCGTGTCTCACCCCCCATTAGATCCGTGTCTCACCCCCCATTAGATCCGTGTCTCACCCCCCATTAGATCCGTGTCTCACCCCCCATTAGATCCGTGTCTCACCCCCCATTAGAGTCGTGTCTCACCCCCCATTAGAGTCGTGTCTCACCCCCCATTAGAGTCGTGTCTCACCCCCCATTAGAGTCGTGTCTCACCCCCCATTAGAGTCGTGTCTCACCCCCCATTAGATCCGTGTCTCACCCCCCATTAGAGTCGTGTCTCACCCCCCATTAGAGTCGTGTCTCACCACCATTAGATCCGTGTCTCACCCCCCATTAGAGTCGTGTCTCACCCCCCATTAGAGTCGTGTCTCACCCCCCATTAGAGTCGTGTCTCACCCCCCATTAGAGTCGTGTCTCACCCACATTAGATCCGTGCCTCACCCCCATTAGAGTCGTGTCTCACCCCCATTAGAGTCGTGTCTCCCCCCCCATTACAATTCATTCAAGTCATGCACATAGCCGGCTCTGACTGTGTTTATTATCGTTATAGTGGATGTCTTCAGTGCTTGGGCCACAATGCCGAGTGTCATTTCAGTTTCACAACAGTCGGTGCTGTTAACTGGGTGAGAATCTGGGTGTGGGTTTGAGCTGCAAAACACTAGTGTTAAACACAAGCAGGGTTGTAACTCACCAAAAACACTCTCACTCTAAAACCTACTCTGGGATATGACCAATAGCATGTGAATTTAGCATGAAGCTAACTGGGCAAATGTGCTTGGCAAAAACGTTCTTGAATGATCTAGTATGGGCTTTATTGTTGGATAACTGAACAGAAAAGTGTTTGGGTGTTAAACGTCCTCTAGTTCATTTCTCCTTTGCGGCTGCAGGAGAAGACAGACAGCTGCCCCTCACTGTTGGTGGAGAACCCTGCACTTCCAGAGGAACATCTCCAACTCACGGACAAAGAGGAGGAGCTAAACAAAGACTCAGGATCAAAGGTTGGAAAAGCACTGTATAGCATTATTTACTTTACGCTATTTTAGAATGAAGATTTACAGACCTTTGGTCAAATCTTTTTTGATTTAATATTCTGTGGCTGTTCTTTTCAAAGCAGGTAGGATTGCATCTATGGGCGGCATTATCTGAATACAGTCAATGACTTGCGGTGATACTATTTGTAACCACCAGATGGCGACAATTTAATGAATTGGATTTGATCCGGACACGCTTGAGGCGGAGTAGCGGCACAAAAAGGGCTTTTATTTCCATGTGAAAGATGCTCCCCTTTCTTGTGTAAAACAGCAGCGCACTCTACATCATTAGAGAGACCCACGTTCACCTGTGGCCCCAGGCATGACTGAACCACCCCGCACTGTGGGATGATACAGGGGACTGAAATCAACCTGAATACGTTTGCCCGATGACGAGCAATAGTGGGGAATTTAGCACCGAAAGCCCAGAATAGTTTAGATCCATGGGTCGCTTTACCGGTCCGTGGTCATTCATCTGGTGTTCTGCCGAAACCGCTTGCGTGGTTTTGAAATGTGTGGTCAGGAGCATGTGCAGAAACCTGTACGTTACTCACAAATGTAGAGTGTTAGTAGCTGTACTTCCTCTTTTCCACGCTTGAGTACTCTTTTGTGAAACTGAAACCATGCTTACTAATATTATCAGTAGATATAGACACATTATCATGTGAAATGTTTGATTGCTGTTTTTTAAAGCCATAAAATCGATGTGTTTATTTTTTTCGTGTGCCCTCCCTTTATTTGTGGTTTGCGCTGAGTCTCCAGGGTAACACTTCCATTTTGTTTGATCACGAAAAAAGAAAATCTGGATCAGAGGGCGTAAGTGTTCAGACCTTGACAGTTATAATTGATGCAATTACCTTCCAGAGTTTTTCTTTTCCCATTCTTGCTTCCAGTGGAAAGGGAGTCTGGCTCCGTGCCCGTTTGAGGGGGGTTAAATACGGCACCTCTCACAATAGCAAGCGCGGAGTCATTTTGGACAGTTATCAGAGTCTACATGAAAGAGCGGGCTGTGTTTGCCCACTGTCCGGCTGGCCACGGCTCCCCTGCCCTGAGAACGATTAGCAAACGAGCTCTGCGCTCAAATCAGCAAACTGCTGTTTTCCTCTCCCACTTATCCGAGTGAGTGACACCTTACCAGGCATGCATAGAATAAGATTGTCCCTCTGTGTTTGGCCTCTTGTAAAACGGAGTTCAAGAAAACAAGAAAATCCACGGCCCGCACTGTTTGGATTTCAGTGGAGCCAAAAGTGCGTTTCTGAGGGGGTTTCTGACTGGCCCCCCTCCCCCATGAGGAGCTGTGTGAGCTGGGCCGAAGGAGAGAGGGTCACCTGCTCTCTGGGCTGGGCGTCAGGGCCCTTCTCTTCAACCCAGCGGCTGCTCCGTCCGTTTTGTGTCGTTTGCCTTCACAGCGTATTGCTGCATGTTGATAAACAGGCAGGCGACTCTTGTCTGTTTGCCGTAATGGCTGCTCTCTGACCAGAGGGCCCCGTGCCATTTCCTTCCCTCTGATGTGTGTTATTTCTGGCTGTGTATCGATGGGCTCACAGTGAACCTGAGCGCCTTCTGCTTGACCGAACACGGTGGTGTTGCCGGACTTTCCTCCAGTCAGACGTCTACTGCACAGAGGAAGAGGATGTGTGCTGATGCCCTTTAAGTTCTGACGTTGGAGTTAAACCAATATAACTGCAAATCAATAAAAGTGACTTAACACCTCTAGCATTTATCTTTTCTCTTTTCCTCTTTTCTTTTTTCACTTGCCCCCCCCCTCTCTCTCTCTCTCTCTCTCTCTCTCTCTCTTCCAGTCAGAATCTGAGCAAGAGGAGGAATCCACTGGCAGTGTTGGCTCTGTTGCTGTTGCAGTAAGTCTCTACCTAACACTATAAATGTAATATAAATGTGATGAGGGCTTCACAAACGCCCCCTGCAGGTGAGATGAGATAAATCTCCCGTGCGGCCACCTGTAGTTGGGTCGGTGACTCTGCCCTGCGGAGGCCTGTGAGTGGCCGCAGAGGCCTGATGGTGCTGTGCTCTTCTGTAGCTGGACCCCATGGAGAAGGAGTGGATGTATTCGGCTGCCTGTGCCAGGCTGCCCCACCTCACACAGCTCCTCAAACACGACGCCTCGCTGGCCAACAAAAAAGTACACCAGTACACTGCTCGGCCCACACCAGAGCTCAGACCAGCCGTAACCGCTACAAACCTCACAACACAGTTTCTTTCTTAATGAAATGTCCAGAGGTGATGATTGTTACATTACTGAGGGTTTCATAATCAAAAAATAATCTGCCTTTTATTTTTGTTTGTGTTCTCATGTTCACACCAACCAGGATTTTACCTCAGTAAGTACCCACTGTTCTATTTGAGGCACTTCATAGGAATACGGTGTATATGTTGCATGGCTGGATTTTATGTACTGATGTATCTCCTCACTCCCCTTCTGCTGGTGATCGTTGGTGATCGTGCCTCACGTGAAGGGGGTAAGTGCACTCTCAGTTTCGCCTTCTTACTCACCGGAATGCAGATGGACTGTTCAAAATGATTTGTTGCTCCCGTTGATACAGAGGCAGTAACGTTTCTTACTTAGAACAGCAGAATTAGCAGATATAGCAGATTAAATACTGATCCCTGATTTGGGCTTCTTACAAAGTTCCTGACGTTGCGCAGTTCCGCGTCCCCAGGTGTTCTGCAGAAGGAAGGGGAGAAGATCCGTCCCGAGCCTGCATTTCAAAGGCCTGCTATCAAAAGGATTATGAAAGATGGCTTTTTAGCTCCTGTGCCCCCAAACAAATCCCTTTATTTGCCCCCCACTCCCCCGTGTGCTTAAGAGCTTTAGAGTAGTGTTTGTTGTTGAGTTCTCACACCGTGCTTACTTGGACCACCTTCCAAGAACCGCTAAGCCTCTCCCTTCCCCGCCCGGACAAGATACAACAGCCACCATTGAAGTACACGGGAGATTAGGCGTGACCTCAAAGACTTCAACCACTTAAAGATAATCTGAAAGTAATAGAGCAGGCCAGGATTAATTGGGGAACAATTGCGAGCATGTCCCAGGAAAGGTGGCACGTCTGAGCCCAGGGTGGCTTTGATGCCCGCCCCGCTGCCCGCCAACCGGGGGCGGGGTGCCAAGCCTGCAGACGTCATGCAGCCCCCACTTTCCTGGGCCTTGCTAGCGCGTGAGGGCAGGGAAGACCCAGTGAGCAGGGGGGGGCCTTGTGGGCCAAGTGTCGTCCCCCTCACCCCCCCCTTAGATTTTTGGACTTCCTGAATCACTCTAGTCTTCCTCTTTGCCTGTGGCTTAAGTCCTTGATGCATCTTAAGCAGTTCAGCAACGCCTTGAGCCTCTTGGTGAAGAAAGTAGCCTGATTCCAGCCTTATCTTGTTTGGGTTTCGCATGTTTGAAGTGCCAGGGGTGGGTGGGTGGAGTGGGGGGGGGTGGGGTGGGGGGGGGGTGTCCAGCTGCGCCTTGCGTGGGGGAACCCCGAAAACAAACACCAGCATTCCAGATGTAAGCATTCTTTTACCTTTGAGCATCAAATGCTGGACAGCTTCTGACCTGTCCATCAACGAGCAGAAGATGGATAGTGTGTGAGTGAGATGCCACCTGCAGCTGACCCTAACCCCTGGTCCACTTCTATCTCTGCCCGTGTCTGTTTTGCATGTGCCGCCCACCCCGCCGGACCGGGCCGTTTCTTCCTTCCTGTAGTTTGTAAGTATATTGTTTCCTCATTGCCTCCTTTTAAATGTAGTGAATATGTAGTGAATATGTGTGGCGTGGAGTCCTTTTGTAATAGACTCCAGGAACAGCACACGGAGGTGGTGTTTCAGTGTGGCCAGGAGACGCCCCGCTGGGCCGAGACGGGAGCTTGAGCAACGAGGACAGGACACGCCACATCCTGTTGGACATCGTCCGTCAAACCCGTGCGCTCCCCCTCCCTCAGAGGCCCGTCGGCCTGTCACTCAGGTTGCACGGCAGCCAATCCGTCTCGAGGGTGTGACAGAGAGGACAATGGGCTTGTAGATAGAGGAGCCAGACTCCATTTATCACAATCTGTCTGAGGGCCTGGTTGGTGGACACACCCTGAGGAGGGCTCTGGCCCCGCCCACCACCGCAGGGACAGTGTCTCTGCCAGATGCTCAAATTCCTCAGATTCTCAAATCGGAGATCATTTTTATTTATTCATTTGACCATTTATTTATTTGTTATTGTTATTATCAAAGCTGAATGTTTCCATAGTCAAAAAGAACGACCAAATCCAATATGCAGAATAAAAGAGAAAAAACTATGAGTGCAAAACTGATAATAAGTTCAGAGTGGTCATATTTATAAATGAAATATTTTAGAAGAGTTACAGACTAAAGGCATGCAGGTTCAGTTTTCTTTCTTCTCTGATTCATTATGTAACCCTGATATATCTAGAAATCATTTATGTTTTGTGAAAATACCTTTTTGTCTTCTCTGTGTATATGTACCTGTTTCATTTTGTGCCTCTACGTTTGCGCCTGCTTTAGCCGAGCGCGAAGGATTTGGTAAATGTTTGGGGTAGTTTGTACACATCTCTAGAGTATGTTATTTGCTCTGTTGCTTGGGAATATTGTCTATTACAGAATCATCAAGTTAGTTGAAGTGTACTGGAGTGAGGTGGGGTGTGTGAGGTGGGGGTGTGACGCAGCCTCTCTGTGAGTCCGTGATGGGCTTGTCAGAGGGTTGATGCCTGGGTGGGTCCTCCATCACAGGGTCATACTAACATCATCAATCTTCCCCCTGTGACAGCTCTCTGCTTCCCCCGCAGTGGGCACACTGGTTTGTTGTTTTGTAATTAGGCCGCCATTAGATGGCAGGAAACCGTCTCCTCCACACGAGCCCTCCACGACCCCCGCCCCCCGCTGCACAGCTGGACCCCTCTGTCCCGACAGCCAATAGGAGGCCACGACCTCGTAGACTCTACCACTGGGAGGCAGGAGGGGCGGGGCCAGATGAGTGTGGTGTGGAGCATGTTGAACATGCTGCTTATATAACTCCTGTCTTACAACTTGGTTCTTGTGGTCTGGGGATTGTGTGATGCCCAGGAAGTCGTGTTATGGATTACATCAGTGGTGGAGAGTCATAACCACAGAAGGCCGGTCTCGCTCCAAACGTTCATGTCTAATAGGCAGTATTAGTACCTCTCCTGAGTCATGGTGGGCAGGCCAGATGTTGTATTTGTACATTATTACCTGTCAGCAGTGCATTCTGAAGTCCACGTGGATGAGATACGTTATCGTATCGCACAAATTATGAGTCTAAATTTCACAATATTCATAAGGCAGTTACTTGATCCTGGATATGTGTAAAGAAGCACTGTCACATTGTCTTCTTTCTCTGTCCCTCTCTACCTCTCCATCTCTTTCTCCTTCTCCATCTCTATCTCTCCATCTCCTCCCCCCTTCCTCTCTCTCCCCCTCTCCATCTCTCTCTATCTCCATCTCTCTCCCTGTCCATCTTTCTCCCTCTCCATCTCTCTCCCTCCATCTCCTCCCTCTCCCTCTCTCTCTCTTCATCTCTCTCTCTCTCTCTCCCAGACTGCTCTGCATTGGGCTGCTAAGCATGGGAAACAGGATATGGCGGTTGCCATGGTGCACGCTGGGGCTGATGTCAACACCAAGGCTGTAGGTTATGCTGATTCTCTCAACCTTGTCTCATTTTGACAGCACAGAGCAAAAAATATAATACAAAAAACATCAAACAAAGTTGAACATTACAGTCCTCTCAGTGTGGTGTGCTTCATTTTACAAAGGCATATATTTGTATTTTTATATCTGTATTTGTAAATCGAATGACTGTTTTGTTTGTGTTTTTTTTTCTTTCTGTCCAGCATGTAAGTAACTACCCTCAGTTTGCCGTGTTCATGAGGAAAGTGGCCCTGTACAGTAGACGCCGTGGTTCAGACACTGCCAAGAAGGTGGAGGTTGGAGGGTGGAGGTTGGAAGGAGCTCCGCCTCAGCTCCTCTCTACGGGACAGCGCGGCGTGCAGCTGCAGGAATGAAGGCAGCCGCTGTTTCAGAGCGCACGTTCATAAATCAAACCGTGTCATGTTAACCGCTTCCCTTAAACAATGTCCTCATGTATTCCAATAGCAGGGCTCTGAGAACAGCAATTGCACTGAATTACCAAGCAATTACCAAGCAGTCGTTAGGGCTTGTTGCCGTAACCTCGGTTGTGTCCTCTCTGTCATGCTCTCTCTCCGTTCTCTCTCATCTCTCCCTGCCTCCTGCGTGCACGCTCGGGCGGTCATGTGACCTGGGACGCACAGGGAGTAAGTACTCGTGTCCTCTTTTAGTTCCCAGTACCTTGAGACGCACACCTGTCGGCTTATTAGAAACGCCCTAGTATAAACACACACCGTGCATGCATTTCTACATGTGTGATTACAAGGCTGTTGGTCGTCAGAGGGAGAAAGCTTGAGAAAAGCTTGAGACTGTCAGCTTGAGAGAGTCCGCAGTCCATAAATAACGGACCAGCAGAGCCCCTGTGGTGCTTCTAACCAAATACCTGCTCAGTCTTCATTCAGCTTTGCTGTTCACCGCGTTAAAACTACTTCATGCTTCCTTGTTGTGTTTGTTTACAGGGATACACACCTTTACACATTGCTGCTCTTCATGGTCACCGCCATATCATTGAACTTTTGATCACGACGTACGGTAAGCAACCAACATGACTGTGTCTTTATAATGATGAGAGTTATATTTGTGTTCTTATGACAGTATATTGATGTTAACACTTTATACTTCTACACCAGTAAAGTGTTTGGCTTCATGAATGTAGTTATTGCAATTATGCTTGACACTTAAATTATTTTATTAAAATGGCCCGTCAGGAGCCAAAGAGAACCTGCGAGACTACAGTGGTCACCTGGCGTCCCACTACCTGAACATCCACAAGACGGAGGAGGAAACTGCAGAGCTGAGTGAGTCCTCACACTCCTTCAGAGTGTGTAGTGAATGCTTCTTGGGTTAACAGCTGTATTGTTTTATATGTAAAATTCTCACAAGCATCATATAAAATGTAGTCATACCATTTTCACCAGGAATGAGTCAGTTGCTAAAAAAGATAATCATTACTAAATTACATAAATTACATTTGGAAAAAAGCCAAACACAACAATGTCTGCTGAGAAGCTTTGCAACTTCTTATATAAGTGATTCTCCAGTTATATAATGATTTTCATGAGGATGTTATGTAGCCTTTGAGTTGAGCTGGGTTTGAGTTGTGTATTTGAGTTGAGCTGGGTTTGAGTTGTGTATTTGAGTTGAGCTGGGTTTGAGTTGTGCCTTTGAGTTGAGCTGGGTTTGAGTCGTGTCTTTGAATTGAGCTGGGTTTGAGTCGTGTCTTTGAATTGAGCTGGGTTTGAGTTGTGTCTTTGATTTGAGCTGGGTTTGAGTCGTGTCTTTCCCACTCTGAAGTTTCTGAGTACCACAGCCCAGCCCAGGCGAGCGAGCGCCGCAACAGGAAGCTGACTTCACTTTTTCAGTCGCGGAAGAAGTGGGGTTCCGCAGAAGAGCTGGCGCCCGTGCCCGAGGAGAGGGCCGTCCCCCACCAGCTCATGATCCCGGCCTTCAGACCCAGGAAGTTCTCCCGCTAGGACCACGCGCACTGCTGCACCCCAGACTTTACCTCACAGCAGCTCGGGGTTGATGACCTGGAATCAAGTCTGATATTTTGTTCACTTTGAAGGATGTTTTTTTATTGACCTTATGTTTATATTAGTACTTTGACTTCTTTGATGAGCTTTTATTACTCATATTGCTGTTTTTTTGTTTCATATGAGAGGCAATAAGGTGCATGAATACAAATGCTCATATACACACATGCACATTTATTTCATGTGTATTTTATCTTCAGTTGCGAGCTGTACCCTGTGCTGTCAGATCGTGTGACGTCTTTAGCGTGCTTTAGCGTTAAACGTACCTTAACATTTTTAATATAAAGAAGCTGTCGGCGGCACCTTGCACCTTTCTCCTCTATGTTCTGCATGCAATTTTTCTTTGGAGAAAAAAAACCAAACAAATACATTATTTTCCATTTGATTCTCCTGGTGGTTTTATTGAAGTCTTAAAAAGATTGACTAACGGAGTCGTGCTGCTACATTTAATCTTTTCCGTTAGCCTACATAAGCAAAATCTCCGCAGTGGTCACGCCTCACGTTGCCTATTATTTTGTTCAACTTTGTGGGCTATAAAAGTGTTAATGTGTAATAATTTTCATTGAGGAGTGAAATTAAATTTTTTTATGAATGGACCTATTTTGTAATGAAAAATGACTAAAGGGAGAAAATGTAACTATATTCATTTGTGCCTTGAACTAGAATTTTTTTTTTTACTTTAATTTTTTTGCTTTTGATTGCTCCTGTTGTAGGGGTTAAAACATTGTAATGCTTGTTACGCACATTGTTTAGTGAGAAAAAAATTAAATATAAATGATATTTTGTGCTTCGTTGAATGCATCTCATTTACATTTACACTCTCAAGACGTTTGTACCGGCTGCTGTAGTGCGATTATCAATCATTAGTAAACTCTCCTGGGATGGCAGAGCTACACAAGGTGCTTCTGGCACAGGCACTCGGGGCCCGGGGCCCCATTCTGCAGCTCCAGGCCCAGCCAGTAATTGGCCGTGCCTCTTCCTTTCATTCCGGCCCTGGTGGAGCCTAACGAGATTACACCCTATCAGATCCTCCGCTTCGCTCCCTCAACCCGTCGGCTTTCCACCTTCCCAGCTTCGGCCGTGAAGCGGAGAACAAACCCCGGCCTCTCCTTTTCTTCTCGCCACCTTTTCACTCGGCCTTTGATTCCTGTCAGCCGCCGTGGCTTTGAGATCCACAGATGGAGTAAATATGGCCCTGTTGGCCCTCCATACGGCCTGAGCCCTTAAATCCAGCTTAGCCACATAAAGGCAGCCCTTGCTTTCGGGTGCGGGGCATCAGAGGAGCGATGGGAAGACTTGCGAGTGGGTTTGTGGTTCACTTCTAAAGGCCGTGGGGGTGTTGGGAGGATAAGAGTTGCTGTAATAGATACTTATCTGACTACCCTCCAGCCCTCATACAGATTCCCTCTCTGAAGAGATTAGAACCAGGGGAGGGGACATTAGTTCTAATCCTGTGCTTTGAGGGGGCCTACACCCACCCCTCCTCCTCCACCTATTCCAACCCCTTCTGTTGTCGCCGGGGGGGGGGGGGGGGGGGGGGGGGGCTAGCTTGTATCTGGCCCATGTGTAAGGAGGTCCTGGGGCTACACATGAGGGGGGGGTCAGAGTGTGTGTGCGTGTGCGCTTAGAGGAATGGTGTTTGGGGGGGGGGGGGGGGGGCTAGCTTGTATCTGGCCCATGTGTAAGGAGGTCCTGGGGCTACACATGAGGGGGGGGTCAGAGTGTGTGTGTGTGTGCGTGTGCGCTTAGAGGAATGGTGTTTGGGGGGGGGGGGGGGGGGGGGGGGGGTCATGTTTCAATGGTAAACTGGTCCCAGTGAAAAGCACAGAGCGGTCCGCACTGCTGTGTAACTGATTCCTGGCCCTCTGAAGAGATTAGGCAGTACATTGTAGGTCTGGTTGCTCATTTCCATGTGAGGGCGGCTCCCCTGCTGCGGCCCACGGCCACCATTGTGTGGGGGGGCGGAGGGACCCAGGAGCCCAAACCCTCCAGCTTCCCCGCAGTCTTTGTTTTACAAATGGCCAGAAATGTAGATGTCACGTCACAGATGCGTTACAAACACCCCAGGTACTGATTGTGAAGCCAAGGTAGGAGAAACGGCTGCACAAAAGTACATTTGTTCATCTTGAATGCGAGTGCTCGCCTTGGGCGGACGGCTGGCATGACATGTTGTGCTATGTGTTATATCTCCACAGTTCTGGGAATCATTGTTGAACTTTTGTT
Source organism: Brachyhypopomus gauderio (assembly GCF_052324685.1). Classification (NCBI taxonomy): domain Eukaryota; kingdom Metazoa; phylum Chordata; class Actinopteri; order Gymnotiformes; family Hypopomidae; genus Brachyhypopomus; species Brachyhypopomus gauderio. Next base: position 6,233,716 of record NC_135231.1, on the reverse strand, counting down.
CACTGATAATAAATTCTATAAAAACGGCTTAGTAGTGACAGGATTAGTTTTGCACATGATTATTGTTTAATCAGTGTTCCATTTTATATCATTATGTACTGTAAATTTGTGCAGAAAGTACAAAGTTGTATGCTACAGATGTTTGTAAATGTCCTGAGATACCGAATCAGACACATTCAGTCCTCATTATGAGTGATATGTTCTGTACTGGAGGTATATGGTACGACACTAGTGAAATTGAAGATTGTTATAATACTGCCTTCACCTTTTGGCTGTGCCATGACACCCTTGGCTGGCATTAATGTGGTAAATGAGGGATCTATTAAACAGCCAGTGACAGACTTGGTACAGTTTAGTTTCATTTGTGGAGACCAGTTACCATCTACAGTATACGGGTCCTCCTTTTTTTTAGGGATATTCTGATCCCACAGGCGCTGGTGCTGATGTTTGTAAGCGCATTTGGACCACAGACAAGTTAGTGCAGATGTTCTGTTAGGTCACAGCACGTTGCAGTAAGCTGTATGTGATCCAGTGACATGGGCTCCTTGCCAGGGCACAAGATCAGCACACACTGATCCAGCGATGCCTCCTGAACCCACCACCAGGGCCCAGTTCATCTTTGGCAAACAGACAGCACCTGCCACTCACTCCATGACAAGGCCTGTCAATCACTCTGTAACCGTGAGAGACGGAGCGCTGGGCGTTGCCCGCTCAGACCACTAACAAAGACATCCTCCCATTGGCTGTCGCCAGTGCTGGCAGCTATGTTAGAGGCAGTGATGAAGATGAAGCTGATAAAGAGATTTGACAATAGAGGGGACGGAGGGATATGAGGGGCGGGAGGTGAAAGGGGTGGGGCAGTTTGAGAACATTCACACTATGCTTAACAGCCCTCCATTTGGGGTTGGGCCCTAAGAAAATCCTGTTAGTGCCTCCAGCAGAGGCCCGAGAGTGTAGAACTCTCTTGGATGCCATCTTGGAATGACTGTTCATATCCTCCATGATTGGTGGTTTAAAGATAGTTTTCAATTTTTCCATTCCATTCCATTATATAAAGTTTTTCCCTTAGGTCAATGATGGTTGATGCTTCGGATAATTGCTTTCTTGTTGCGTGGAGGTTATTCCAACAGAAAAACGGGCATGGTAGTGCTGCTGGCAAAGCTTAGAGGGGAATTTTGTTCACAGCTCTTATAAATGTTTAAGCAGGTTTCCCTTTATTAGCTGTGACTGAGGAGGCCGCACAAAAGTATGAACAAATAACTGCATATAATCTATTGATTTGAGCAATTCTGATATAAACATGTAAGACTGTGTCACAGGATTGATTGTTTCCTTTGCCGTTCCACAGCAGTGAAGACAGCTATCACCTACTGTTCCTCTCCTACCTTTGAGAAGGAAAAGGGGACTTAGAAAGAAAAACTAACATGAAGAAGGTGTTAAATGCTTTCTGTGGATTCCTTTAAAGCTTTTGTTAACAGATTGTATTCTCTCCTGGCTATAGTCTATTCTGCCTTTTGTTGGTTCAGGATTGCGCAGGGGCCACTAAATGAAGTCACACCTTTTGGCCATTGTCATTATCAGCCCATTAGACCTTACATACTGTGGTCTGGCGCCCTCAACATAACCTGACAAGCTCAGTCTATTGAAAATGACTACGCATGACTGTTTAGATCACACATGAAGACATTTAATTAGTTTGTTTTACAAGAAAGGTTGTATCAGAATGTTTCTCTGTCATTGAAGAGTCCACCTATCTTTGTTCCTTGTCAGCTAAGTTTAGTTAAGATGCACATTAAATGCAACCTCATAAAAAGAGGGTTCCCTAATTAAGACTCTCCCAATTACATTTCATCAGCATAGTTTGGGTGAAAATTAAATATAAAAGAAATTACACATTGTTCTATAAGTACACAGACTGCATAAGGAATTCTGTATCTCTTGATACTCTGAGTTTGTACTACAAGCAGCTGTGGAATGCTTCTGGTCTTTTCTAGCCCCACTTTTCGCAAACGAACGACATCCTATGAGCAAACGGCGTTAACTCGACCTGTCGGAGCATGTGTAACACCTGCATTGTGTGCAATCAGAGACAGGAGGAAGGAAAGAGAACAGATTGTGTGACAAGCACAATGGCCATTGCCCAGAGCTGTTTATCTCCAGAGCTGTAGCAGAAGTCCTGGTCTCTCTTCACTACAGCTTTTGGACAAACTTGAGTAAATTTGCTCTTGGCCCAAGGGGCCAGAATCCTGGTCAACACCCACGTCCTCTTCTCCTCTGTGCTTCTTTAACTGTCTCCCTCTCTGTCTAAAAAAAACTGTACTGAATGCAAAAAGTTGTAATAAACATAATGTGGTATTTTACTTTTTTGACTTTTTTTTTTACACTTTGTAATAAGCAATGACGTTTTGTCAAGTAGTGAAGTCATGCACATAAAATCTAAAAATATTACTTTACAGGCAAATCTTACTCAGCTTACAAGCTTAGAATCCAGGTTTCAAAGTCAGTTTCACAGTCAAATGTCCATTTGAAATGTAACACGATTATTTGGGTTGTTTGCTTTGCTTCTCGTCCCAGGGGACTGAAGCAAAGGTATTCGTATGTATGTTTGAGAATTCTAATCTTATCTGCGTATCTTTAACAATTCCGCGACCTCCTCACATTAGCATTTGTTATGGTGTCATTATCATATACATTAGTCAACACCTGTTTCGGTTATACGTATTTAATTAGAGCAATTGTAACGATAAACTGGCCAAAACGAAACGATCCTCTCATTAAAAACATTCCAGTTATTCGATAGCAACAGCTTTCCTGCTAACTCGGTTGTACACAGTGAAACGATATTAAAATATCTTTACAATCTGCTATATTGAAAAAAGCTTTTATTAAGAATAAATATTATTCTTTTCAATAGGCCACTTGAATTGGCCAGACATTTGTATACCTCTGCATGCACGCTTCAAAATCATTTTAAATGAAGTAAAATAAAATAAAAATCCAGTCACAAATATGCAAGGCGCAGCTGGTATGAACCTCATCCAGCTTCAAATATATTTTTTAAAAATTCTTGAACACGTTTGGATATATAGCCTAGTAATTAGATTCACAACTACGTGATTTTAGCACTTACTTTTTCAAAGGTGTCAGACACGACGTTGCATGTTGTTGTTAATCAAATTCTGATAATCGCTTGTAATGTCTCTCAGTCATGTTCAGACAGATTAAACCATTTCAGCATGATCAAAAGAAAGTTTATTCTAAGATGTTAATGTGCGTATTCCGATTCCCCCTTAGAACCCCATCTTTTAGTTTCCTCTAGTATCTGTAGAAGTTAAGCAGATAAAATGCTTCTCTATTTTAATTTATTTTTCTCTATTATGTATTTATTTATGTTTGTAAAACTGTACTTGGATGTTGATTTATGAATTGTTCACTTATGCCTGATGTAATACCAGTAGGCTGTAACTTCAAACATGTGCATGGATGGGTAGAAGACTACGTTTTCTGACTTTTAAAGAGTTAAAGAATAATAAGTCTGTGCTTTATATTCACAATTGTTTGATTGTCGCTTTAAACGATATAATTTAAGAGCGTCTTATGTAGAAATATTGTGCATTTCAAATGAAAGACTGCTTTTTTCACGACTACAATGTAGATAGGAGCGAGATAAGTATCGTGTGTTTAATGGCTTTTAGAAGCCGTTAAAAGGAACAGCGGAGTTCTTTGAAGGGATTTAGCGCGAGTGAAAGCCAGCGCGTTTGAGTACAGCTGTCAATCACGACCTTTGGCCCCGCCCACTCTCGTCGCTCCACCTATAAAGACCCGCGAACTCACCAAGTTGTCATTCAGACTATCGCTCAGGGAGTAAGGATGCCTGCGTCTCAAACGGCATTCGGTAACTTCTACGTTGACAGAAAACTCAACATGCCTGCTGGATATCAAATATTAGGATATGCCCCTGGAGGGCAACAGCCGCACCCGCACCTGGCTGCCATGGCTGGGATGCCCCTGCCCTATTCAGGAATACCGGGATACACCTTCATCCCCTTCCCACATCCTGGACACATGACCCATATCGTAAGTGTTATCTAATATTGTATACAATATTATTTATATTTCTTCATAATTAAAAATAACGTTTAAAATGTATCTCGTCTTTACTAGCTACTATTATGAATGTAAAGTGTAAAGTATACATTTTAAACTCAAAATAATAATAATAAAAATATGACACTACAATATTGTATGTTGAATATGTTTGTGGTGCCTAATTACGCACGACATCCAAAGCAGGACTCGTGTGAGCTTTTAACATTCCCAAAGCTATTTTGAACTAATATATATTTATATTTACATTTTTAGGGCAATTCATACGACCTAAAGGCCGCGACACAGTTCCACCAGTCTCTCTTCAGCCGAAGCGGCCCATATTTCTCCCCGTACCGCCCGGTCTCCGCGGACCAGCCCGGTCCAGTCACTAAAGTAGCGACCAGGGAGAGCACCAGTGCTCTGAAGGCCTGGCTCGGCGAACACCTGAAGAACCCGTACCCTACCAAGGGAGAGAAGATCATGCTGGCCATCGTGACCAAGATGAGCCTGACCCAGGTGTCCACTTGGTTCGCCAACGCCCGGCGTCGTCTGAAGAAGGAGAACCGAGTGAGCTGGGCGTCTAAAGGGAAGAGTGACGAGGAAGAGGAGGGTGAGAGTGAAGAAGAGGGATCCTCACAGAAAGACCAGGGCTCCGACGAGGACGAAATCGACCCACAGACCGTTGACGTGGGGGCCGAACTGGGCGAGAAAGTGGAAAATGCGAACACGTGTTCGACTGGGGACCGTTTAGCAGAAGGTCTGGACCAGGCAGCGGAAACTGACACCAGCAGCACTGGAACCGTTAAGACAGGAAAGGACGAGACAGTGTGTGAATCGTCGAATAAGCAGTGTAAGGAGAGTGCTAATGTTCAGAAGCCCAAAATCTGGTCACTGGCGGAGACTGCAACTTCAGACACAGTGAAGAAGCCCGATGATGTGAAAATATATCAAAATCATGGCCCAGACAACAGAAAATGGTGGGAAAACTGGCCATCAAGGAATGGCTGTTTATCTGGAGGCTACTGTGCACGTGACTTTCTTAAACAAAGTCATTTAAACAGTTAGTCCAGCCCATACAAGACTTCTGTTATTTGCACTTTGAGTCCTATTTCTCGAATTAACAAGAACTCTTTTGGTCATAAAGTTTACAGTTAAAATCCAATAACTGGTTTAAAACCAAATGACTGATATTTGTGTAAATAGTTCAATTATAAATTTTATTTTGTTGTACACAATGTAAATTATAAATTCATTTACATGGGTATGTTATTTTTGCTAAAATAAAAACACTTCCTAATACTCATTACTTTGAATGTTATTATCTGAAATACTATGGCCGTTGTGGCTATATAACTGTAAGCATATAAAATAATGACGTTATTTTTTTTTGGAAGTTATATTTGCAAACTAGAATTTTGTAACTTTAATGATACAGGCTATTATAATAGAGTAGTTTCTAAAGAATGTTGTAAATGTAATAGTAAAGATTCTTAAAAAGACATATTTGAAAGCACGTATATTGTATCTTATCTGACGTTGTGCAAGCTGTCTTTAAAGTGCCTTTCTGAATGAGGATTAGCTTTAATGTTATCTAGGAAGGCACCGCCATTAAAGGATTTGCATATCTAACACTGATCTTTTAAAACAATGCAAACCAGCACGGATTAAGAACACAAGCTCTTTCTCTTGCAGGGTGATAATTAAAATGTTTATCTTAGCTATATCCATCGAACCATTAACAGACAACTAACAACATTTTAAAGTAAATAAAGACAGGTAAAAAAAACTCATATATGATAATGTATGAACTTCTGTTGATTATATCCACAAACAATCAATGGGACACATAAAATTTGCTGCAAATTTCTAAAAATTGTGTAACATTTTTACATTTTGTAACACACACACACACACACACACACACACACACACACACTTGTGTGTCCTTCATCAGGGTCTCTATCTGAAATGTCCCATTTATATGTTGTGTGGAAACATACTACCATTTTTAGAGAGAGAGGACATAATTCTGTACTTTTTAGGAGACCTTAACCCTAGGAGGGGCTGAACAAAAACCATTTCCATGCTAGTTTCTCAGGTCTTCATGTAAATTCAAAGGCCAGTGGCCTGTTAATCCAGGGATAATGAGAAAAACCCCTGGGTGTTAAATACGTGGGCCTGTCCGAAATGCCCAGACCCCCTCAGCACTCATGCACTACAAACACACTGGGGCGAATAATCCGCTCCGGATCCTGCCCCTTATAGGTGGCCCAAATGAGGTGTAATCCTAGTCTGAACATGACTGGGAGAGGGCCACACCTTTTGTGGACCACATGAAGGTGCCACACAATGGTGAGAGATTTTGCACAATTTGTCATACCAGTCCATGCTAATCCCAACATGCACTTGTACACTTTACTGAACCTTTAGCTGCAACTGTTTGCTGCAGGCTTTTCTTCACATGGCTACTCTAATAACTAAGAAAACATAAATTTTTTCGTGCAATCTTGTTTCATTTAATATAATTAACAATCTGCTCCATTACTGGTCCAACAATCTGGTCCATTATCCAAACAAATACTAATGTGTCTTCATTGAATAAACAAATTCAAAATTTTTAGCTGAAAATGATCCCATATATGAGTTTTGTGATTAAATTCCACTCCTAGAAGACAACCTAAATTTAACTTAAATGTTTACACAGGCACAGGAGTGTAAGATTTTGGCTCCCTCTTGTGGACAATTCATCTACCCACCCCACGATATTGAATTTTGACAATTCAAGTCATTACGATTAACTTTCAAATGCCACAGATTGAGACATTAATCCCAACCAAAATTACATAATTCTTTATTTTTCAACAGACTGCATTTTTGCCATCATATTTGCTAACCCACAACTACCTAAAATATATTTACAGATCTACAGAAAAAAATCTGCAACATGTAAATGACAATATATACAGAAAACATAACTCATAACAGTTTGTGCATCATAAAGTAGTGCAAACACAGCCATACTTAATTCTTTCAAACTATAAAACCCCAACACAAAACACAGACGGTAGGTTCCTGCTCTAGACTGCTAGGCTCCCTGTCCAGATTTATGTGCTTCAGCTCTATATGCACTCAAAGTGACGTGATCAAGAGCTGTAGAGCCACAGGTGACCTGGCTTAGATGTGCTAGGAGCTGGAACACAATCCGGATCCTGCTGAGGTTCCCCGGGAAGTTCTGGATCCAGAACTTATGGTGGTAACAATTAAAGACCCAAACTGACTCATTCTTAGAGTTGAAATAAGTAACATACATCACTTGTTAATATTGCTGAAAGTCTCAGGAAGTGGACATTAGACTAGAGCATCAATAATGTAAACATTGCAAATTACAGCAGGCTTTAACTCAACTGACAGTGCCAAGTACGTTTACATGTTTAAGCTATACTTCAGGGGCAGCTAACCACATGTCCAAACAGCTCCTCATCCAGCCAACCAGGTCCAGCACAACCAGCTGATAAAGTGATAAGCTCAGAGGTGCAGTCAACAGGCACCCAGCACACAACGGCCCGTGCGCGTTTTCACAGGTGATCCTCGTAGCTGATCGCGGAGGCCGCCGTTTCGGGCTGAGACAGGAGCGAAGCTTTGCTGTTGTCCTGCCTGACAGGCATTCCGTTTGCGGAGACCCCGTTTTTGAAGAGGTCCTCGGTGTCCTCCTCTGGCTGATTGACCACCACCTGAGGGAGCTCGTCCTCCAACGCAACGTTATTGTGCGTCTCCTTGGTCCTTAGGTCCTTGCAAAACATCCCACAGTGCTTCTGTAACTAGGACAAAAGGGTCATGTTAAAATTAGCTGAGAAACGTCTGATGCCTGCATGTGCAGTCTATGGAAGGGAAAGCAAAGAAATTACCTTTTCCTCTAGATCCATAGATCCATTTTTGTCTGAAAGTTTAAAGATGGATTGTAAATTATACAACACATTTCATTAAAGGTTATGTGCATATATGTTTATTCTTATACAAATATATAATATTAATATTATAATATGCATTCTGTGGGCTACAAAGCACTTTTGCAAGTATCCTTGCATAAAAGCATCCGCTAAATTCCATGTAAATCAAATTAAATGGTATATATTTACAAGAAAAGCAGTTAATATAAAGCAATATTTTCCATTGAAATATTATGACAGAGCAAACACTGTACACCATTAGCAAAGGTTACAGATTTCTTCAGTATATAATACACACAGTAAGTGCCGGGTGCTACCTTTTCTCCAGTAGTAGACGATGACTGCTAATGCAGCCAGGAACAGCACAGCAATCACACTCAACACTATCGCTTTTACATTGGTCGTAGCCTCTGCAAAAGGAGACAAAGAAATGAGTCAAGATATCAAAAGGCCTTTAGCTGCCCATATATATACATATTAGAAAGAATATTTCAGTTCTATACACCCAAAAACATTTGGGGGCAATTTATGATTCTTTTAGTCTGTGTTCTTGAAATACTTAGTTTTAGAGTTGTAGAAATGACTTTCATTTTTGGTTTAAAAGCTATGAGCATAAAATAGTGACATTATGTCTTTAGATTACTTTGCTCTTATACCAATACTCAGATGAGAGTGAATGCTTAAACTAAGAATATAATGTCTGATGACATGCAGAAAAAGGACCGTTATCAACATTCAGAGACACAAAAAGCATAGCTGAGGCTCTTTTTGAAGGAAGTAGTGGTTGAACCTATGGTCTACTAGAAACACTTCATCCCTTATCTTAGCTGTTTTAGTCTGAGACGTTAATGCCCCAAACAGCCCAACAGACAGCGGAGTGTTTGCGTTAACCTAGTGTCTCATTATGAGGGAAGTGATACTAGAGAGTGGGAGGAGGTCCCTTTCACTTCCTGTCCTCTGCACTACTGTACTCAAACACATCTGTGCTGGTGAAGACTTGTGTCTGTGTGTTCAGTTCCCATGAAGCACTGGGAGGTTGGTGAGCAGGACGTACCGCAGGTCCTGTCAGACGTTGAAGATCCTGGGACACTTTCGTGGAATCCTCCTGTACATCTACATTAGGGGGAACACCACAGAACATTACAGTGTAAATACAGTGTCCTTTGATGAAGTAAAAAAATTGGCATCAGTAAATGCCAATACACTGTAAACATTAGTAAATATGCTCATAAATTTTAAATAGTAAATGTATATTTTCAATAGAAACACTGTAATTAAGCACCTTTGCGGTGCATTACATAAGACTCTGTAAGCTTTAGATAGATGTTAAACAGATAACAGTACTTATGGTGGTCAGAACAATTCCATGTTTGACTAAACATATTTCTTGCCCACTCACTCTGTCCATGGTTGGCAGGTCATGGCTGACTGTGTGTTAGAAAATGTTCCATGAGAACAATTTTTACACACAGTATCTGATGTCCGGTTACCTGTAAGACAAATAATGTAATTTCAACCCAATGCTAACAACCTTTTAAAATAAGCTAAATAGGTATTTGACTATTTGAAATGGTGCAGACAGGCATTAAAGGCACTTAAACACAAATGAAGACTGAAAATGAAAAAAGTCGTTTGTGATGCAATTCTGATGTGATTTGTAATGACGTATGATTACTCTGATGTGATTTGTGATTATGAATATTATTCATAATCACAAATCACATCAGAGTAATCATTCATCATCACAAATCACATCAGAGTAATTAAATAATTACTCTGATGTGATTTGTGATGATGAATGATTACTCTGATGTGATTTGTGATGATGAATGATTACTCTGTAGAGATTTATTATTATGTATGATTACTCGGTTGATTTGAGATGTATTATCACTCTGTTGTGATTTGTGATGATGTATGATGAGACTGTTGTGATTTGTGATGATGTATTATCTCTCTGTTGTCATCTGTGATGATGTGTGAGAGATGCTTACCCATTTTCCAGACTCTCTGCCCTGCTTGGCACACTGTGTTTCTCACACACGTCTCGCAGTTCTCACTGGAGCAGTGATGGTCAGGTAGACATGGACACGGGCTCAGTTCCGTTTTACTGGGATTTGTTTGTTTCATGAAATTGAGATCTATTCAAAACAGAAAAGGGCAGGATGTGGGTTGATGGAGGAATGGTGCTATTGGAGAGTGTGAGCAAAGGCATTCAGCCCTAAACTAACTTTTCTGGTAAACAAATCCTAGCATTACTGCAATTGTGTATGGCTCTGTGAGGTTATTGAAGGTGACTATGACCCTGAACAGACACTCACTAGGGTCACAGATAGGTTGTCGTTTGCATTTTGTGTACTTGTTGTAAACATCCTGATATTCTCCATCTTTACAATCCTCACACATCGGGATACTGCAGTCCGCGTTCTGGGGCAGCTTTTTGCCTGCAAGTCACAATAAGTAAACATTTTAAAATGTAAATTTGATAATAAATAAGCAGACATGTACTACTAATTCTAATCACAATCAGGTACAGGACACAGAAAAAAGTCCACATTTTGCACATTTCATTGTATTTAAAACAATACAATGTGATTTAATTTCAAATCCATAAATCTGTTAGATACAGTGAAAACTATAGCTTTCACAGCAAGAATACCACCTAACAAACTAAAGAGTATAAACAAGTATAATAGGTATTACATGTTTAGTCATTCAGACAGCAATAATGACTATAAAGAAGTGTGATAGGTATTTAATCATTTAAGAATTGACACAATAACCCCAGAACCTGATATTATTTAAATGACATACTTGTGGTGGTGCGACCAGATCTTATGGAAGTGTATAAGGGGCAGATTTTGTATCATTTATTCATGTTACTCCTTTTACTATTGTTATTAACCCAGTCGCATCATACGGCATTTATCTTTCCTGGGAAACAAACCCTCAACCTTGGTAGCGTTATCACCCTGCTCTACTGAATTTACGTGCAGAACTAAGTATTACAGTATTATAGAAGTATTATATCATACGAAAACGTTCTTGTGGACGTTCTTGTGAAATTACTTTCCATTTCACAATGTAAAAGAGCTCAACGATTTGTAAGAGCTTCAGTCGTACCTGGTGGACACATCGTGCAGCACTGGTCACCGTTAATATAATGCGTGTCGAGATCACAAGCGCGAACCATAACAGGCAAAACCTATCAAGACAGTTATCACATAGATTCAACAGTTCAACAGGTGTCAAACAAAAGTAAGTACATATACACACATAATACAGTAAATCATTTCCGATATGAAAGCAGTCGAGCAGCCTGACGTGACCACCGGACTGTCACGCCACCCACGGAAAGTCCCCAAAATCCGCAGCTAAAATGTGAGTTCAGGCTGCACACGTACACACCGTCAGTTACTGCACACATATACCTTTAAAGGTTTAGCAATATTTCATATTTCTGTTGTCTAGTCATCGTTATTTGTGAGCACACAGCAATGACTTGAAATCGAAACTGAAACACGGCAGCTCAAACGCTACTGATTTTAACACAATGTTGTTAAAAAGGTGTTGTTCGCTCCTATATGCTGAAAATACCAACAGCAAAATAATATTTTTAGAAAAATTAATGAACAATAACAAAATATGAAATGTTTACTCGTGCAATTTAGCTAGCATTGCTACGTGTACCAAACCCCATGCGCATGAAAAGCAATGCAGTGTGTACTTACCAAAAGTATTACGAATAGATTGTGCATTTTTGCTGTTTTAAAAGGCAGTCTATGAAATAGGTAAGGACATGTAAAGGCGCACAGCGTTTCTGGTGTACAGCTCTTCTGTAGTAGAGGAGATAAAGGACTAATGACACGCCCACTAAATCCCCTAACACCCCCCCCCCCCCCCCCCCAACACACACACACACACACACACACACACACACACACACACCACACCCCCTTCGTCATCTGCGGGGAATTTCCTCTTCCCTCTCCGCAGATCATTGGACAACGTGAGCATTTCCCTTAAACCGGCCACATTCCCAGCAGTTCTGTTCTACAATACTGTAAGAGTCCATTCCACACTCCTTATTCTGAGCTGTGTAGACCAGGTGTTACTGACAAACCAGGACATACATGTAAATCAACAAATCAAGACAAAACAAACAAACAAACAAACAAGCACACGTCTACAAACATGTAGACGTTAAACAAACACGTGGACGTTAAAATGCAGAAGTGGTGTGCCCTTTTCAGGGGTGGAATTTTAGGTCTGTTAACAAGTAAATCTCATCTTTTCGTCAGTGTTTTTGATGAGGGAATGTGTGATGTTTCGAGAAATGGTAGGGAACCCCCTACTTTGACGAGGAAGCTGAAACAGGCTGTATGCATCAATAGTTTTGGGGGCATACCTGAATGCAAACATGCTTTCTCAAGCCCAATCTGATACACTAAGGACAAACCTTTTAAAATATATACTAATAGAAACAAATACAAATTATAGTAAAGTACACAAAGTTTCGAGAGAAACAGGACATTTCAGATAGAGGTCATAAATCAGCTGTACAAGCAAAGTGCTGAATTAATAGGAGGAGGAACCAGTATATATGAAAATAGTTTTTTCTTTTGTCATTGTTTAAGATTATTCCAGTGTCAGAAGCTGACCACAGAGCTTTAGAGACTTTTGTTGGAGAAACATTTCAATGATTTGGTGAGGGGCTGATAGGTATAGTGGGCAATGAATTGTTATGGATAATATATCTGGTTGTGTCACGCTCGAGGGAGGAGGCACGACGAGCGAGGACGGTGCAACATTGAACGTTTATTGAACAAAAGAGACGTGTAAGCTCCGTGTGGAGAGTGAGCAAAAACACAGACACTCACACTGGCACGAAACTTTAGTCAAAGACGAGCACAAGACACTGCGCGAACGCACATTAAATAGGTGATTTACACAGACCCTCGTGATCTCGAGACAAGGCACAGGTGCGACTACGAACACGCTCACGAACAACCCACACCCACGGAAGTACATACATGGACATAACGACACGCAGACAACGTAGCGGCACGCCCCCAGGGAAGGGTCCGGGACTGTCACCGTAACAGAACCCCCCGCCAGGGGCTCGCCACCCCCGGAGCAGCCCGCGCAGCTGGAAAGCCCCGAACCTATACCAACGGGCAGGTCCGGAGCCGTCGGGATCACGAGCCTCCGAGAGCCGTCTCCCCCAACGGTGGGAACCGCCACGAACAGTCCTAGAACACCTTCCCTGGGAAGACAGGGGAAAATACATTGAACAAGGGCACAAGCACAAACACGCACACAGGAACATTAAACACAAAGGGCACAAGAGGGAACAGATGGTTCGGGAGAAACACTGGGGTAGACACAGACTGGAACAGGCAGCCACGACAACATTTGGGCTGCCTGCCAGAGCGCCAATGGTGGCACTATCCCTCCTGGGAATGCCTGCGGGGCGGGCAAAGCCGGCGGAACAGGCGGCGGAGCCCCTCCGGTCCTCGGCGCCACGCTTCTAGCGCGCGTTGCGCTGTTCGGTGATCATCGGCCGCCTTCTTGGGCGCTACCGGAGTCCGAACCCGGCGCCGCGCACTCGCGGGTATTCGCGGTGTCTCCAGAGGCGCGCCGAACCCCCAACTTGGACCGCAGTCAGTACAGGGATCCTCTCACGCTCCAGGAGTTACCGGCGCTTCACCCTCCGCCGTCTCCATCTCCTCTTCCTCCGAGATGCTCCGACCCACGGACATCGGTTCCTCCGTGGTCGAGTTGTGGGAACGGCACTTGCTGCTCACCGACGAGGGGGACTGAGGAACCTCTTTCCCGAGGTGGACGGTGTTCCCCGAACACCCAGAGGCGCTGTCCTCCCCCTCGCTCTCGTCTTCACGCTCCGAGGGTGGCGCACAAACGGACGGAGGGCGGCTGACGTCCTCTCCCTCCTCGTAATACTCGGTGGGAGCCGAGAAGATGGACGAGGGAGGACTGACGTCTTCCTCCGCACCGTGGCGCTCGGTGGAGGTCACGTGGCTGGAGGGAATAGGGCTGGTGTCCTCGTCGTCCTCCCCGTAATACACCGTCGGCTCCGAGTATAACGACGACGGGGGTCTGACTTCCTCCTCTTCGGACGTCCGGGGAGCTGCGTGAACGGAGCGGACGCAGCTGGTCTCGCCCTCGCTCTCCTCCGAATAAACGGAGGGGAGGGGGGCTCTCTTCCTCTCCGGACTCGTCGCTCCCGAACTCGTATTCGGGAGGGGTCAGGCAGCCTACACCCAACACGATTGGCGCATCAGACTCCTCCTCGGGGAATGCCTGGGTTGGAGCGCTGCGCCCTACGCTCCACAGCCTCTCAGCGGCCAAACGGAAGCACTCTGCCTCTGTTCTGTCTTCGGCCGCCTGAGCTTGGTGCAGCAGGCGCGCACAAACTGGGTCCTGCTGCATCTTCCCGTCGGGTACTGGCATAGCGCAGCGACGCGCAGGGGAAGCGGCGTGACGACGCTTAACCTTCTTCCCCTTCTTCCGTGCTGCTGTGTACCCCGGCATCTTGTCGGCTCGTCTTTTTGTCACGCTCGAGGGAGGAGGCACGACAAGCGAGGACGGTGCAACATTGAACGTTTATTGAACAAAAGAGACGTGTAAGCTCCGTGTGGAGAGTGAGCAAAAACACAGACACTCACACTGGCATGAAACTTTAGACAAAGACGAGCACAAGACACTGCGCGAGCGCACATTAAATAGATGATTTACACAGACCCTCGTGATCTCGAGACAAGGCACAGGTGCGACTATGAACACGCTCACGAACAACCCACACCCACGGAAGTACATACATGGACATAACGACACGCAGACAACGTAGCGGCACGCCCACATGGAAGGGTCCGGGACTGTCACCGTAACAGGTAGTATATTTGAAGTACAGAAATAATGTTTTAGATTTTTCTGTTTTGGTTTGCCCTGGTGATGGTGGTATGCTGCATACCCCTCAAAAGAGAGTTTATTGGTAACTTCATTATAAAGGTTGGTAAATAGTGGGTATGTCCAAAGTAAATGAGTGTGCAACATAGTCTCTATGTTAGCAAATCCCATTTTCAGCACATTATAGTGTTATCTATTTTACATTCCATGAATAACTTGGGTGTGTTGTGTTAGTTGAGTACTTCCATGACTTTTTGTGTTGTATATTGTATACTGCATTTTACTTTAAATTTCAACTTTAACTTTCTCAACATGTAAAGAAATAAGTAGATAAGTTTGACGCAGATGGCATCAGTGAGCGACGAGGAGGTGAGGAGGTGATATTTAATAAGGGGCATTCCTTCATCAAGGTTGTATAAGCAGGCATTAGTCAGATCCCTAAGTGGGTCCATACATGAAACACGACCAACATGCAAAGACATACCGAACACAGAAACAAACCGTAACAATATTCCAAGTGTTAACACACTATGCTAGACATATAATACACAATGGCCAAACAAGCACCAGACAAGACCAAACATAGGATATAAATAGGCCAGTCTAAACAAGCAACATATGAATCCAATGACAAAGGGGCTGGGTTACAAAACATGACGAGGGACTACGAATGACAGAAAATGCACATGGCTAACAAAACAAAACATACATGATTGACAGCTGGGGGAGGGGCTAACTGTGACAATAAGTATATAGTAAAAAGTCACATGTATTCATGGTCTTTCTCAATGCTTTGTTGAAGCACCATAGGTAGCATTTACAGCCTCAAATCTGTTTTGAGTATGATGCTACGAGCTTGGCACACCTATTCTTGGACAGTTTTTTCCCATTCCTCTCTGCAGAATCCATCAGGTTGGATGGGGAGCAATGGTACACAGCCATTTTCAGATCTCTCCAGAGATGTTCAATCAGGTTCAAGTCTGGGCTCTGGCTGGGCCACTCAAGAACATTCAGAGTTGTTCTGCAGCCACTCCTTTATCATGGCTGTGTGATTGGGGTCATTGTCCTGCTGGAAGATGAATCTTTGCTCCATTCTGAGGTCCAGAGTGCTCTGGAGCAGGTTTTGTTCAAGGATGTCTCTGTACATCTTTGTTTCATCAGACCAGACCATTTTGGTTCTTCTGGTGTCTTTTGTGCCTTTTACTGAGGAATTACTTCTGTCTGGCCACTCTACCATACAGGCCTGATTAGTGGAGTGCTACAGGAATGTTGGCCTTCTGGAAAGTTCTCCTCTCTCCACAGAGCAATGCTGAAGCATTGACTATAGGGTTCTTTGTCACCTGCCCTATTATCCCAATCTGGCCAAACTTCTGGTGGTTCCAAACTTCTTCCATTTAAGGATGGTGGAGGCCACTGTGCTAATTGGGACTTTCAATGCTGTAGAAAAGTTTTGGCACCCTTTTCCAGATCTGTGCCTCAATACAATCCTGTCTCGGAGGTCTACAGACAATTCCTTGGACTTCGTGGCTTGGTTTGTGTTCTGACATGTACTGGCAACTATGGGACCTTATATAGACCCCATAGACCCCAAGTTTTCAAAACAACTGAAGGATGAAAATTGGAAACATCATGCACCTGACCTCAATTTTGAGAGTCATAGCAAAAAGTTGTGAATACTTATGTACATGTGAACCCCGATGAGTTCCACAAGTTTGCTTACCTTGACCAACGCTGCAGGTATGAGCGACCTGCAACACAAGCTGAGGTTGAATGGTGTGATCAGGCAGATAACCCAGAGCTAATCTCTTGGTGGGCTGCCAAGTACCAGAGCGAACTCTCTACATCAGGGGTCGGCAACCTATGGCACGCGTGCCACCGTTGGCACGCCGAGGCATAGTCACTGGCACGCGACACGCTGGACCAGCATCAGCAAAAAAAAAAACCCTGCGTGAGCGGCGGAGGAGTTTATACTTGGCAATCGATCGTGATATAATACTTAATTTTTGTCCATTTACACCTCCCCTCCGCTAACAATTCAAACTCACCGCCACCCCCCCCCCCCCGTCAACAATTTAAACTTGCCACCCCCCCCCCCCGCTCCAATTTTATTTGTTGATAGAGGCACACTAATTGACTAGACACGTTAAAGTTGGCACTCCATGTCCCAAAGGTTGCCGACCCCTGCTCTACATTATGTCTACATCTCGTCGCTGAAAGGAGACTGTGTCCGTTTGTTCACCCAGAGTTACCCAAAATCCAGAGATGGTGTCCATCCCTCTGGTGACCCAGTCTGCATAATGCACCATTTTGGGGGTGGGGAGTTCCTGTCACATATGGCTCCGCCCCATCTGTCTGTCAAGTGTTTGTTTCTATTGTAACACCACCCCTTGTAATTGATCTCATGTTCCTTTTGTAGTTCCAGAGTTTACCAACACCTGCACCAGACACTGCACCCCAAATCATGACTGACTATGGATATTTTACATTGGACCTCAAGCGGTTTGGGTTCTGTTCCTCACCCGTCTTCCTCCAAACCTTTGAACCTTGATTCCCGATTGAAAGGCACACTTTACTTTCATCAGAAAAGAGCAGAGGTGGGACCAAGTCAGTGTTTTGCAAGTCTCAAGTAAGTCCAAGTCTTTATCTTCAAGTCCCGAGTCAAGTCTCAAGCAAAGACAGTCAAGTCAAGTCAAGTCTCGAGTCAAGACAGGCAACAGTCAAGTCAAGTCCCAAGTCTGAAACTTGGAATTTCAAGTCCTTTCGAGTCTTTTTTTTTAACCAATGTTGCAGGTATATATTAAATGTAAATAATAGACATGTGTTCTTTTTTAAATCTGTTGTCACGTAGGGCAACGCCCCCTCTCGTAGCTGTCACTCTGGGTTCCCTCATGTCTGTGTTCCCTGCCTGTTTGTCCCGCCCTGCTCGTTTATTTTGATGATTTCTCATTTGTTACCACGCCCCTGTGTCACTGTCATCACCTGTCCCTAGTTTAGTTCTGTGTATAATAATCCCTGTGTCTCCCATGTCTGTATCGGTCTTTTTGTTCCAACCTGTTCGTTGCCTTTGTTTATGCCTGCTCGTAAGTTTGCGCCTCCGTGTTATTTGTCTTCCGTGTGTTTTGCCTGTTCTCCCGTTATTAGTCAGCCTTGTTGTTTCCCGTGTTCGTATCATGCCTTTGAGGTGCGGGCAGACGGATTGAGTGCACAGATAGGCGTTTGCTTAACCCTCGGTTGGCTCTCGATGGCTTCTGCGAGCTCCCGACGCCTCAGAGGAGGCGGAGCCGTCGCAGAGAGAGCCACCGAGGGGCTTCTGTGTCTGTGTATTCTTCCAGACTCACCCAGGACCCTGAGGAGGAGGACCTACCGCCGCTGATCCCTCCAGCTACTCATCGCGACACCCCCAAGTATTTTTTGGGGGGGAGTACTGGCCACGTCGGCTTGGCGGTCCCGCCCCCCGAGGACGTCGGCTTGGTGGCTCCGCCCCCCGAGGATGTCGGCTTGGCGTACACACCCCCCGAGGGTTTCTCCTTGCCACAGCAGCCTGTTCCCGCTGCCCGTCGGCAGTCCGCGCCGGTTCCTATCCCCGCGACCCAGGAGGGGTCGTCCACGCCGGCTCCTGTTCCCGCTGCCCGCCAGCGGACCCTGCCTGTTCCCGCTGCCCGCCAGCGGACCCTGCCTGTTCCCGC
Source organism: Brachyhypopomus gauderio (assembly GCF_052324685.1). Classification (NCBI taxonomy): domain Eukaryota; kingdom Metazoa; phylum Chordata; class Actinopteri; order Gymnotiformes; family Hypopomidae; genus Brachyhypopomus; species Brachyhypopomus gauderio. The sequence continues at coordinate 6,215,067 of NC_135231.1, read as the reverse complement.
TGCCCGCCAGCGGACGCTGCCTGTTCCCGCTGCCTGTCTGCCGGCTCCTGTTCCCGCTGCCTGTCTGCCGGCTCCTGTGCCCGCTGCCCGCTGCCCGGCCACGCCTGTGCTCCCAGAGACGGTGCTGCCCTCTATTGGGCCTGGACTTTTTGTGCCCCCTGCTCTGCCCTGTGCCCCCGTCTCTTTGCCCATGTTCCCCTTGCTCCCTTGTTCTGTCCCCGGTTTTGTGTTGGTCCCAGTCCCTGTGTGTGTACCTGTTCGTGTCCTTGTGCCCGTCCCTGTGTCTGTGTCTGGTCGGTCCCTCCAGGTCCCTGTGTCTGTGTCTGTTCCCCAAGTGATCACCCACTTCGTTCCTGTCCCAGTCTCGGTTGTCCAAGCCGTATTTGCCTCCGTGTGTCTCTGCCCTGTCCCCTGGCCCCACTCCCGTGTCTGTCCCCGTTCCTGTCCTGTCCAGTCCTGCTCCCGTGCCTTGCCCTGTCCCTGCCTGTATCGCCATGCCCCGGCCCGGCTCCTGGCCCGTCTCTGGTCCCCCTGTCCCTGCCGTGCCCCGGTCTCCGTGCCCTGCTTTCCCCCTGTCTGTTCCTCCGGTCTGTCCTGTGTCTGCTGTTCCTGTCCCTCGCCGTGTGCCGTAGTTCCCTGTCCTGTCCTAGTCGGTGTCCCTGTCCTGTCTGCCCTTGCGTGCCCCGGAGTGGCACGCTTTGAGGGGGGGTTCTGTCACGTAGGGCAACGCCCCCTCTCGTAGCTGTCACTCTGGGTTCCCTCATGTCTGTGTTCCCTGCCTGTTTGTCCCGCCCTGCTCGTTTATTTTGATGATTCCTCATTTGTTACCACGCCCCTGTGTCACTGTCATCACCTGTCCCTAGTTTAGTTCTGTGTATAATAATCCCTGTGTCTCCCATGTCTGTATCTGTCTTTTTGTTCCAACCTGTTCGTTGCCTTTGTTTATGCCTGCTCGTAAGTTTGCGCCTCCGTGTTATTTGTCTTCCGTGTGTTTTGCCTGTTCTCCCGTTATTAGTCAGCCTTGTTGTTTCCCGTGTTCGTATCATGCCTTTGTACATTTCGTGTATGGACTGCCCTCCCAATATGACCTGCGCCAGTTATAACGACCCTGATTACGGAATTTCCTTGAATAAATCTCGCTCTCCTCAGCGTTTGTGTCCGCCTCCCTGTTCTGCGCTTCGCAGATCGTTACATCTGTATTCTCCTCAAATCTTGATAAAACATGTGCAACTGAAAACACGAAGTATAAAGAAAAATTTTAATTACACCTCTTTATTGCACAGTTCAATTTGTTAAAATTAGCTGCAAAAATATTCATACTTTAAACTACAATTTTCCAGAAATAAGTAGAACTCCATGTTCAAATAAAAAGTGCTGATATTTTCACAGTACAATACAAAGAACCATAACAGCATTTTTCCCTCTCTTCTCTTATCTGGTTTCTTGGAGAACATGTGTGTCCATGTGTGAGTGACACAAGACAAACAAATATAAGAACTGAACAATTAACAGGAATCAGGAATGCAACTTTAGACATTTCAGTAAACTATTCTGCATTGCATTTGCAAAAGACCAAACTGGCCAAAAGTCTGTCTGTCATTTGTGCACGATGAGGCCATAGAATGATTCACCCATAGCTGAAAACTCGCTCCACTTTTGTCAATATATTTTTTTCTCGACGTAGATGTCTTCAAATACACAATCCATGCTGAGATAGAACTGGATATGATGGTGACAGAGAGAGGCTCTCTTCCCTGAGTTCAGATACAGAACCCAGGGTTGCCAACTCTCACGCATTGAGCGTGAGACACACGCATTTGACCGTCTTCACACGCTCTCACGCCACACTTCCGATTTCTCACGCCGAAAAAAAATCTAGTTTATTTACCTCTGATCCTTATCTACGATTCAATGAGTTACTAGTTCGCACTGCCACCAACCACTGGCGATCGATCAATCGCGATATAATACTTAATTTGTGTCCATTTTACACCCCGCCCGGTAACAATTCACGTTCGCTGACCCCCCCCCCCCCCCCCATTTGATTGGTTGTGGTGCAGCTCATGCACACACACACGTACAGAGTGTGGAAAAGCAGAGGACCGGTCTGCGTCAGAAAAACGGAAATGAAATTAATGGGGTGCACTTTATAAATATTAATATGCGTTTTAAAATTTAAAAGTCTTTGCAAGTAAACAGGTTCAAGTCCAATTCAAGTCCCAAGTTATTGATGTAAAAGTCCAAGTCAAGTCTAAGTCTCTGAAAATTTTTTCAAGTCAAGTCAAAAGTCTTAAAATTAATGACTCGAGTCTGACTCGAGTCCAAGTCATGTGACTCGAGTCCCCACCTCTGGAAAAGAGGACCTTGGATCACTGGCCAACGGTCCAACCCTTCTTCTCCTGGGCTCCTACGTTGGCTCAGGTTCAGAAGAGGCTTGACCCAAGGAGAACCCCACAGTTGTAGCCCATCTCCCGGATGCATCTGAATGTGAATTATTTGTGATAATCCGCTGAAGCTCACGGTTGTCTCTTTTGCTGGTGTATCTTCTCCTGCCACATTTAGTTCTTCCACTAGACTTTCCATTGATATGCTTGGACATAGCACTCTGTGAATAACCAGCCTCGTTAGCTATGAACTTACCCATCCTATGGAGGGTATAAATGATGGTCTTCTGGCCAGTTGTTATGTCTGCAGTCTTCTCCTATTTAATGAAGCAATTTAATGACACCTGGGGAAATCTGTGCAGGTGCTTTGAGTTTAGTAAATGATTAAAGTGTCACATAGGGTGACCAGACGTCCTCTTTTTCCCGGACATGTCCTACGTTTGAGACCTAAAAAAATGTCCGGGAGGAATTTCAAAATCGTCCGGGATTTTGTTTGACTGCCTCAAACAGAATACATGTACAGTGCATTGTGATTAGAACTGCCTCTCCATTTCATTCCACTCCATTCCAGGGTTCTGTGTATCGCAAATGATGTGGAGATGGCAAATGTCAATATTTTATTTGTGATAGATGACTGATCAAAAGTTTAATCTGAGTAAATGTAACATTTTAAAGGAAAATATGTTTTACAGTGTCAACAAATCCCAAATAAGTTGGGACAAGGAGCCATAAGTGGCTGGAAAAGGGAAATTTAGCATATAACGAAGAGCTGGAAGCCCAATTAACACTAACTAGGTCAATAGGCAACATGATTGGGTATAAAAAGAACTTCTCAGAGTGTCAGTGTCTCTCTGAATCCAAGATGGTAAGACGATCACCAATTCCACAATTGTTGCACAGAAAGACCAGAATGGTGTTACCCAGCGTAAAATAGCAAAGACTTTTCAGTTATCATCATCAACCGTCATCAAAAAATTCAGAGAATCTGGAGCAATCCCTGTGTGTAAAGGTCAAGGCTGTAAAACTATACTGGATGCTTTTGATCTCCGGGCCCTTAAACATCACTGCACCTCAAACAGGTAAAGGAAATAACAGAATGGGCTCAGGAATACTTCCAGAAAGCATTGTCAGTGAACACAATACACCGTGCCATACGCTGTGGCCAGCTGAAACTCTACAGGGCAAAGAGGAAGCCATTTCTAAGCAAGCTCCACAAGCTCGGATGTTCGCACTGGGCCAGAGGTCATTTAAAATGGACTGTGGCAAAATGGAAGACTGTTCTGTGGTCAGATGAGTCACAATTTTAAGTTCTTTATGGAACACTGGGACACCATGTCATCCGGACCAGAGAGGACAAGGATAACCCAAGTGGTTATCAATGTTCCGTTCAGATATATAGATACAGCCCCGGACCCCTCCCTTTGTGGGCGTGTCTGTATGGTTACGTTCGTGTCCACATTCCGCGTGTGCTCCATGTTGTGCGTGTCTCTTATTTTTAGTAATGTGCTGCAGGTGTTACACGTTATCTTCCGTGTACTTAACTGTGTTGTGCTGTCGTGACGTTGCTCCTTTAAATGTCTAGCGCTAATAGTGCTATAGCCTAATATTAGTCAAATAAACTTGTGTTCTGCACGCTGCCTGCGTCTCGGTATCCTGTTCATTTGGCATTGTCACAATATACACTATATTGCCAAAAGTATTCGCCCACCCATCCAAATGATCGGAATCAGTTGTTCCAATCATTTCCATGGTCACAGGTGTATAACATTAAGCACTTAGTCATGCAGACCGTTTTTACAAACAATCTGAAATTGTGTGTCCATTACAGAGACATTAAGAGCATCGTATCATTGTATAATTTCAGTGCCTCAATTTGTTTTGTTGCTTGAGTTTATTAAGCGCAGCAGTGCCCTCTTGCGGATAAAACTAAAATATATTTTACAGGGTTTTGATCCTTTTCCTTTCCCTTCTGTGGATACACCGAAGTCTAATTTTATCTATCTGTGCCACAAATAACACTCAATGGACAACATATTCCAGAAAATATAAATGCAAGTTTGTAAATGATGAGTAAAATTGTGTATTCACAATATGAATATATATAATTTAAGACATGTCAAGCTCAAATGTAATGGTGTAACTATTATAGTTTCCCATATATAATCCAGCTAATGAGTCAAATGGGATACTGACTCAGGTCAAGTACATGTGCTCAATAAAATCTACTCTACACTTCAAGATCAAATTAATGGCTCTGGCATTTCCAACTGACATAATATAACCCTAAACATTTGCTCTCTTTTGAAGCATCCAATGTATAAATATTGTTTAATTAATCCAACTAATTATGTTTTTCTTTTTGATTTTGAACTCTGCTTTTGTGCTTGAATTTAATTAGCATCCTCAGAGCTCTCATCAGTATGCCACAGATCACAGAAAAATGTCAAAGCCTCCTCTAATAATCAGAATGTTTACACTACACTAATTGGGTCACAACAAATATAGCTGACATGCTAGTGGCCAAATAATATTTTCCTATGATCATTTAATGCATGTATATTTTAATAACATTTTATTTAGACATTTTAATGGAATTATTTAATGTTTTAGGATTTTAAAATCACCAGAACCTAGTATCTCAAATCTGAAAAACAATGTGTATCCCAAAAACCATTTGTCAGTTACATACGTTACAAACATCAGGGTACATACAAACGTTTAGCCTGCCAGCAGTTATGTTAATGGAGCCAGTTATAAATCAGGTATAGTTAAGCACTGCCCAAAGGGGCCTGAAGAGACGATATCGGCCTGGTGACACCCGCCCGCCCCGCGCCATCAGCCTGATGTCATTGTCCCTCATGCACTCTGCTGCTCATTTGCATTTCTGTGTACAGTGGCAGACAATTTTCAAATTTACATTGCTTAGAATAGTTAGCTCAACAACTGAAAAGAGATCTGCAATTTTGAAGGTGCCACAGAAGGGAAAACACCCCCAACCACGCACACGCCCACAGCCACGCCCTCATCCACACACCCCCAACCACGCACACGCCCACAGCCACGCCCTCATCTACACACCCCCAACCACGCACACGCCCACAGCCACGCCCTCATCCACACACCCCCAACCACGCACACGCCCACAGCCACGCCCTCATCCACACACCCCCAACCACGCACACGCCCACAGCCACGCCCTCATCCACACACCCCCACCCACGCACACGCCCACAGCCACGCCCTCATGCACACACACCCACAACCACGCACACGCCCACAGCCACGCCCTCATCCACACACCCCCAACCACGCACACGCCCAGAGCCACGCCCTCATCCACACACCCCCAACCACGCACATGCCCAGAGCCACACCCTTATCCACACACCCCCCCAACCACGCACACGCCCACAGCCACGCCCTCATGCACACACCCCCAACCACGCACACGCCCACAGCCACTCCCACATGCACACACACCCAACCACGCACACGCCCACAGCCACGCCCTCATCCACACACCCCCAACCACGCACACGCCCACAGCCACGCCCTCATCCACACACCCCCAACCACGCACACGCCCACAGCCACTCCCTCATGCACACACCCCCAACCACGCACACGCCCACAGCCACGCCCTCATGCACACACACCCAACCACGCACACGCCCACAGCCACGCCCTCATCCACACACCCCCAACCACGCACACGCCCACAGCCACGCCCTCATCCACACACCCCCAACCACGCACACGCCCACAGCCACGCCCTCATCCACACACCCCCAACCACGCACACGCCGACAGCCACTCCCACATGCACACACACCCAACCACGCACACGCCTACAGCCACTCCCACATGCACACACACCCAACCACGCACACGCCCACAGCCACGCCCTCAACCACACACCCCCAACCACGCACACGCCCACAGCCACGCCCTCATCCACACACCCCCAACCACGCACACGCCCCCAGCCACGCCCTCATCCACACACACCCAACTACGCACACGCCCACAGCCACGCCCTCATCCACACACCCCCAACCACGCACAAGCCCACAGCCACTCCCACATGCACACACACCCAACCACGCACACGCCCACAGCCACGCCCTCATCCACACACCCCCAACCACGCACACGCCCCCAGCCACGCCCTCATCCACACACCCCCAACCACGCACACGCCCACAGCCACGCCCTCATCCACACACCCCCAACCACGCACACGCCCACAGCCACGCCCTCATCCACACACCCCCAACCACGCACACGCCCACAGCCACGCCCTCATCCACACACCCCCAACCACGCACACGCCCACAGCCACGCCCTCATCCACACACCCCCAACCACGCACATGCCCCCAGCCACGCCCTCATCCACACACACCCAACCACACACACGCCCACAGCCACGCCCTCATCCACACACACCCAACCACGCACACGCCCACAGCCACGCCCTCATCCACACACCCCCAACCACGCACACGCTCACAGCCACGCCCTCATCCACACACCCCCAACCACGCACACGCCCCCAGCCACGCCCTCATCCACACACACCCAACCACGCACACGCCACAGCCACGCCCTCATCCACACACCCCCAACCACGCACACGCCCCCAGCCACGCCCTCATCCACACACCCCCAACTACACACACGCCCACAGCCACGCCCTCATCCACACACCCCCAACCACGCACACGCCCACAGCCACGCCCTCATCCACACACACCCAAACACGCCCACAGCCACGCCCTCATCCACACACCCCCAACCACGCACACGCCCACAGCCACTCCCACATGCACACACACCCAACCACGCACACGCCCACAGCCACGCCCTCATCCACACACCCCCAACCACGCACACGCCCACAGCCACTCCCACATGCACACACACCCAACCACGCACACGCCCACAGCCACTCCCACATGCACACACCCCCAACCACGCACACACCCACAGCCACGCCCTCATCCACACACCCCCAACCACGCACACGCCCACAGCCACTCCCACATGCACACACACCCAACCACGCACATGCCCACAGCCACGCCCTCATCCACACACCCCCAACCACGCACACGCCCACAGCCACGCCCTCATCCACACACCCCCAACCACGCACACGCCCCCAGCCACGCCCTCATCCACACACCCCCAACCACGCACACGCCCCCAGCCACGCCCTCATCCACACACACCCAACCACGCACACGCCCACAGCCACGCCCTCATCCACACACCCCCAACCACGCACACGCCCAGAGCCACACCCTCATCCACACACCCCCCTAACCACGCACACGCCCACAGCCACGCCCTCATCCGCACACCCCCAACCATGTACACACCCACAGCCATGCCCTCATCCACACCCCCAACCACGCACACGCCCCCAGCCACGCCCTCATCCACACACACCCAACCACGCACACGCCCACAGCCACGCCCTCATCCACACACCCCCAACCACGCACATGCCCAGAGCCACACCCTCATCCACACACCCCCCTAACCACGCACACGCCCACAGCCACGCCCTTATCCACACACCCCCAACCATGTACACACCCACAACCATGCCCTCATCCACATCCCCAACCACGCGCACACCCTCAGTCACTCCCTCATTCACAGTCTCCCTCCTACTGACACCCCCCCCCCCCCCCCCCCATACACACACTTTTAACCCAACAGGTTCAGCATTTAAGCCCACAGGCCCGTCCTCCAGTCTTGCTTTGTGGCTTTGTGACACGCCATTGCTAGAACTGCTGCCTTTACACACTTGGAAACGAGAGAGACAGCTGCACAAATTGCTATGAGTGCTTCAGCCTTAAGTGCTTTGTGCCTGTTTACACACTAAGAGACTGTAATTCGGTCTGCAAGGCTGTTCTCATCTTGACTGTGATAGTAAATATGTTCCCCTCGCACACTTCCTTAATGACGTCTCCAGCGTTAAACTGGTAAAACAGGCCAATTCCAAAACTGAACTATTGAAACAGTCTTCCTCATTTCCTATATTGGCTATTCTTTGGCTTACCCACAATTGTTTAGTTAAGCATCCTTTGGCAAGAGCTCCTGTTCCCCTAAATATGACAAATACAAGATTAAGATTATTGATAGAAGTGTAAAGGACATTAAACACTAGATGATGAGAAACTAACAAAACAGAATTAACCCTATTAGAGCCAGAGGCAGCTGTGAGAAACCACTCATACAAATTTTAATGGTTAAAGACTGATATAATATAATATAATATAACTGGTATAATAATAGATCGTAGTCTCTCCTTTGAAGCTAAGATAATTAACATTTCTAGGAGAACGTTTCCACTGCAGGAACATTGCAAAGATCACAAATATACTATCACTACCTGATGCTAGTCCATGCTTTTTGCACTGTTCACACTGGACTACTGTCTTACTGGCTGATTGAACCAGTCATGTCATAAACATGCTCAATTTAAAAAATGCTATTCATCAAAATGCAGTAACGAGAGTTTTTACTGGCACTAAAAGATTTGATCATATTGCCTTAGCTATGCTGCATTCCAGTAAAAATTGTATTGATGATGAAATACTTCTAATGACCTGTAAAGCACTGCATGGCCCAACTCGACTTTAGCAAAATGTGCTCTATTATAATCTACCAGATCTTCTTAGGTCAAAAGGTCCAGGCTCTTTATTAATGCCTAGAATACAGAAATCAACTGCTGGCGACAGAGGCCTGTTCCATACAACACCAACAATAACCTCACTGTCCATGTTTGAGATTCTGTGTAAGGTCGCAACCTGGAAACTTGCACAAACGCTCAGTCAGTTTTGCTCAGTTTTCTCAGTTTGTTTTTATAAAAGGATGATTCAGAGCCATAACCAAAGAACCTGTGAAAGTCAGAAGCCAGAGAGAGTGCAGAGAAAACACAAGATGTCAAGAGCGTGAATGAGAAAACTGTCCCAAACACACTAACCCAGATACTGTATGTGTAAGAAAGCAAACAAAACACGACAAAGCGATAACCAAAGCGTTACACAGAACGTCACCAGTAAGGCAGGCAGAGAACATGACTGGTATGCAAGGAGCAGACATACCAACACTGAGACACGGAAGCGAAGGGAAAGGTGAGGGATGATTGGCAGAGGGGCGTAGTGATGCGTTACAATCTGGTGTATTACACGCACACTGGCAAGACTAACAGACTAGTGAAATCTGTGGAAAGAGCAGCGTAGAACAGGACACCCAGAGAGCGGTCGATGCCTCTGATTACTACATCATTAAAGACAGCAGCAAAACTCAGCAGACAGATCAAACTGATGATAGTCTTGAGGTTACTGACAGGAACCAGGTGCAAATTCCTTGAAGCCAAGATTTGATGGGAGGTCAGGATAATACTCAAAACAATTCCAGTGCCTGCAGTTCCAGCAGAGAAAGCAGGAAGCCAGAATATTTAAATGATTATGTGTCCGACCTGGACAGTGAAGATAGGGTACTGTCAAATATTGGTTATTGTTATAGGGTGGTAAGCAGTGTATACCCTGGACATTTACAGAGGCTGTGATTTCCACCCAGTACAAGTGGAAAAAAGCTACGAAAGAGGAAATAAATTTGCTGAAGGAAAACAATACCTGCACATTAACCATCTTACCCAAGGGCAACACAGCAGTGGAGGGTCGATGGGAATATACAGTCAAGGAGAACCCTCATGGTTCTGAGACATACAAAGCAAGGAAGTAGCAGCAGTTGACTATACTGACACTTTCTGCCCAACATCAATGACGAGAATAAGGATGTTAATGCAAAAAGCCGCACAGAACAATATGTTGTTGCACCAAATGGATGTGAAAACCGCATACTGCCTCACAGCAAGAGGTGTGGGTTGTTCCAGGCTGTTCTGTGTGGAGTTAGCATGTTCTCCCCGTATATGATGGTGTTGATAGTCAATCTTACCATGCATCAGTGAAAATCTATAGTTCTAGCAAAGGACCTGTGTGCAGACAGAGGTGTGAGTACACTGACATCAAGTGTCACTTTATCAGATGTTTGTTGAGTGAACATTTTTGCACATTTTTGTCCAACATAAGAAATGATTGCTGATAAGATAACAAAATTGAAGTTGCAAAAATTAAGAGAATTTGTGTTTGGTATGCAAACTCTCAGAATATAAATCTCGGAATCTAATACAATGTAAAAATGTATAAGAAAGATGTTTATTTTTATAATGTGAATCTTGTTAACCAAAAATCTTCAAAAGTTGCAAAATACAAGAAACTTTATGCCAGAGTCCGTGTCAAGTCTCAAGTCAGGATAAGTGTATGGACAGGAGATGGAAAATGACTTTTATTTTGGCACCCCCTTATCTGCAAAAGGCCTATGCCACCCCTAGGTTAAAATATGCAGTGAAATGGAGCTCCGTACCCAAGAAGTTCACAAATATGGGTTAAGAAAATACAAAACATGATTTTCTTTATTGTACTATCTTTGTTGTGCATATCACTGTCATTTTGGTTTATTTAAAACAACAAAGTCACATTAAAAACTATGCTTGCATAAATTACAGGAACTGGGAAACCAACCAGATTTAATCTCAGTAGCACACGTGAATAAATTCAGAAAGGTAATTCTAAATAAAAGAGTAGGAGAGAAAAGCAGTTTGCAACCCAACAATCAACAATTAGAGGAACTAGTGGGCTTACTCTAAAAGTACAATCGGCATCAGTCATGAACTACTGACTTGTGCGGTCAATTGTACACCAGCTCTGTATGTTCCAACTAAAAGATAAACGGGTTCTGCATTAGTACTGCACATCATAGCACCACAGATAAATACAAACAGACACGGGCATACGCAACACCATACCTGTATGTGTGGCCGCAATGTGTACATCACAGCTATCATGATGTGCACCAAAAACAGTGGTTCCAAACAGCCAATGCTACTGGGACTAAAAGCGTCTCATTGGTACCTGTCCCTTATACGAACAGAGAAGACCACTTCAACGCTAGCTATGGGTATTACAATGAAACAAGTGCATAACCATAAGTCTGACATACCTTTAAAATGCAGAATGTTTAATCAACACAGTACATCCAAATTCTACCACCCACACTGTTGCGATCTCATAGCCACAATGAGCTGAACTCACCTAAGGGCCCCAGCGTGTCCATGAGAGCCACCATGAAGTACTATAAGGTCCACCTCTTTTAGTTTGTAAAACCAAAAAAGTATTATTGCAGAAGTATCTCACAACTTGAGTAGTATTTTTACTAGATACTTTCTATTTAATATTTCTATTGTTAAAGTAACAATACTTTTACTTGAGCAGTTTCTGGTAACTTTAACTGTAAAAATATAACAGTGCCGTTAACGCAAATTCTGTTTGGCCCTGTGAGTGTCCCTGACGATGTTTGACCTCCATCCATAGTTCATGTTGAGACTTGACCGTGTGTGCCATCTTTCATTAGAGTGGAGGAGTAAGAGAGTGATGGAGAAAGGTCCGTTTCATTTCAAAAGGTTGCCAGATGTCCCACTTGACAAAACAGGCTGTTGGCAGTCACTGTCAGGCTGAGTACATCCAACCTGAAACTCCACATGCAGGCCAAGTACGCATTTGGCAGCAGGAAATATATGAAAGTCACTGGACAATACTCGACGGCAGACGACCGAATGAATTAACGGTAGCACTCGCTAAATGGATGTCCACAGGATGCAGACCGACTAAAATAGTGGAGGACGACATAATTCTTATTACTGCCTAGTATGTGAGTGAATACAAGTCCCCTACAGTTTTCTCTTGCCCAACAGTTTGTAACATAGGAACATTTAGCATAAGATGTGTTCACAGTTTTATTGGTAACATTTCACTTAAATATATTTATTTTAAGGATTTAAATTTTTATTAATCCTGACTACATTATTAAAATCGTTTGACAGCCCTGTTATAGATATCACTACTATTTGTAATTATGAAAGCCACGACCTATGTCTCTTTTTCGATCAAGGATCACGTCCACACTTCCACAATTGGAAATCAATATCTAAGTGTCCTCTGGTTGGATAATGTGAGCAGCCACAGTTGCTGCGTCCATATTAGATGTACAGTCATGGCCAAAAGTTTTGAGAATGACACAAATATTATATTTTCACATGATCTGCTGCCCTCTGGTTATGTGTGTTTGTCAGATGTTTTTATCACATACAGAAATATAATTGCAATCATATGAGTAACAAAAGCTTTTATTGACAGTTAGAATGAGTTAATGCAGCAAGTGTTGCAGTGTTGACCCTTTTTCTTCAGGACCTCTGCAATTCTCCGCGGCATGCTCTCAATCAACTTCTGGACCAAATCCTGACAGATAGCAGTCCATTCTTGCACAATCAATGCTTGCATTTTGTCAGAATGTGTAGGTTTTTGTTTGCACCCGTCTCGTGATGATTGACTCCAAGTTCTCAATGGGATTAAGATCTGGGGAGTTTCCAGGCCATGGACCCAAAATCTCTATGTTTAGTTCCCTGAGCCATTTAGTTATCACCTTTGCTTTATGGCAAGGTGCTCCATCATGCTGGAAAAGGCATTGTTGATCACCAAACTGCTCTTGGATGGTTGGGAGAAGCTGCTCTCGGAGGACAGCTGTTTTCCAGATGTCCCAAACAACCGAAAAGGGGATTCATCAGAGAAAATGACTTTACCCCAGTCCTCAGCAGTCCACTCCCTGTACCTTTTGCAGAATATCAGTCTGTCCCTGATGTTTTTTTCTGGAGAGAAGTGGCTTCTTTGCTGCCCTCCTTGAGACCAGGCCTTGCTCCAAGAGTCTCTGCCTCACAGTGCGTGCAGATGCACTCACACCTGCCTGCTGCCATTGCTGAGCAAGCTCTGCACTGCTGGTAGCCCGATCCTGCAGCTGAAATACTTTTAAGAGACGGTCCTGGCGCTTGCTGGTCTTTCTTGGGCGCCCTGGAGCTTTTTTGGCAACAATGGAACCTCTCTCCTTGAAGTTCTTGATGATGCGATAGATTGTTGACTGAGGTGCAATCTTTCTAGCTGCGGTACTCTTCCCTGTTAGGCCATTTTTGTGCAGTGCAATGATGACTGCACATGTTTCTTTGGAGATAACCATGGTTAACAGAAGAGAAACAATGATGCCAAGCACCAGCCTCCTTTTAAAATGTCCAGTGGTGTCATTCTTACTTAATCATGACAGATTGAGCCAGGGCCGGCGCCAGAACATATACAGTGAGGGGGCGTCAGGAAATTTCGGGGTGGCGAACGTAAGTTGTTGAGCGGGGGGTGGCGAACGTAAGTTGTTTGTTGAGCAGGGGGTGGCGTGTAACGATTGTTGAGCGGCCGAGGGGGCGCCATGTAGCGATTGCTGTAAAATAAATGGGTCTTATTATTTACATTGAGGGGGCGGGACACCTCGCCTGAGGGGGCGACGCCCCCAATAGCCGCCCCCCCCCCCCCCCCCCCCCCCCCGTGGTGCCGGCCCTGGATTGATCTCCAGCCCTGTCCTCATCAACACTCACACCTGTGTTAATGGAGCAGTCACTGAAACGATGTTAGCCGGTCCTTTTAAGGCAGGGCTGCAATGAAGTTGAAATGTGTTTTGGGGGATCAAGTTCATTTTCTAGGCAAATATTTACTTTGCAATTAATTGCTGTTAAGCTGATCACTCTTTATAACATTCTGGAGTATATACAAATTGCCATTATAAAAACTGAAGCAGTAGACTTTGTAAAAATTAATACTTGTATCATTCTCAAAACTTTTGGCCATGACTGTAGAAGAACTTCCGCCAAAGCACTTCCTTCTAAAACTAAGAACAAGAAGTCCCTCCCGATATTCCACCGTTTTGGATTGTGAATAGTGACTCAGAAATAGCGATTGCATGTTCTTTTGTGTCTGGGAAGAGACTGTGAGAAACTGCACATGTGAGATTTTTAAACATATGCGGAGCATCAATGATAATGAGGCATCAAAAACACTTAGCTTTTTCGTTTCAAATATGTAATATCCACTGTACATAGAAATGCAAATGGTAACATTGGTTTCACATTTGAATTTGCATGTATTAAAACAATGCATAATCATAAGGGAAATTTGCATTTGAATTAGAAAAAAGTCCGCCTACTGCTGCCACATGTCCGCGTCAGTACAGTAGAACTTTGACGTGCACGCGACTCTTCCTGGGAGCGCGCGAGTTGCAGTGCGTTCATTTGGCTGACCCTTGCGACCCTCGCGCACGCGAGAGGAGAAACACGATCCCAGCTCTACCAACAATTGATCGGATGGCGAGCCTTTACGAAAGTTTATTTCAATGAGCTTAAGTCTGTGCATGCAGAGGGCAACAGATCGTTTTACATTTAAAAAAATATATATTTTCGTTAGGAAATTCCACTCTAACAGGGGTGGGAAAACCCGGTGAGTTACCTGTACACTTTGCTCGTTCCTTTTTACATTTAAGGAAGTTGCGACGTAGGCAACGATTTATTCCGCTCGTTTGTATGCCTTTTCTTATTTGTTTCCCCGCGTCACCCATAGAGTTCTAAAACATGGATATCAGAAAGAATATGAGCCTTCCTCAGGTAAGACTGTTTGGATTAAATAATGAGTTTCATGTGCATTATATCTAATCTGGAAAGGAAAACATATTCATTTTAGGTTTCTTTAATAGTCTTCTGACTTTAAGACTCAAAAGCAAACAAAGAACTGTAGTTTAACAGGTGTTTGAAGTAACTAAGACTTCAGCTATGTTACATGTTACAAGACAACCATAGTACAACTGCAATTAAATACGACTGCACATTTAATATGTAGCATCTAATATCAAAAATATTTTTGTTGAAATGTTACAAATCATGCAAGTGGAGCTGATATGGCTTCTGGGTCTAAATGGGTTTTGGCTGGCTCCCAAACTTTGATGTTTTGTTCTGAAGGGAAAGAGGAACATAGTCATGGTTCACAGTATCATTATACGACAGTAAGTGCTTGTAGTTCCTGTTTGTTAATAGGCACTTACTGTACCTGTATATCACTGGGCATATTGTTTGAGGACACTTGCACAGAGGTTCTCTTTTTAGTGCATGCACTTTGCCTCCTATTCACTTGCTTCTGATTGTCTCCAGCTGTTGGAACTTTCCGATTATGAATCCAATTTTACACACAGTGAAACGCTCCCCCAGCCCCTCTGCCCAAATGATCTGAGCAATGTCGGCATGCAGGGTCCTTACTGTACTGGGTCTTCGTTTCGTAGCTTAGCAACGAGATGCAGCTGAGCATCATGCGCAAGGTGAAGATGGGGGAGCTGAGCATCGACGACGCTCTGGACCAGGCCCGGAGCGAACACCTGCGTCTGCTGCACAGGAGCTTTGAGCTGGAGGTGCGCTGGGACGCCCATGTGGGGCCCTCGATCTACATGCCCAGGGTCACGGCACCACAACCACTTTCCCTGCTACAGCTCAGCTGATTTAACCCTATAGTTGGAGCAGGGAAAACACAGAAGCGTGCAGTGCTGCAGCCCTGTGTAGACTGGACACTACAGTAGAATGCAGGCCTGTATAGACTGGACACTACAGTAGACTCCAGTAGACTGCGCTGTCACAGCTTTAATTAGGGCAACCCATCAGTATAACACAAATGTTTTGATGAACTTCAAAAACAAGAAAATTACAGATTTTTATTAGCAAAGTAGTATTACTAAAATAATGCATTCAGTAAGGCTGTCATTAGATTATAGATTATAGAAATGGAACTGGAAGGTAGAACTGGAAGGAACAGTTCTTTAAAGGAAATAGAGAATCTTGCCATTCTGCATTCCAAGGGCCTAACCCAATGACTGCTGCTTGTGCTGCTAGCTACTGTGATGTCACAGTAAGGAAGGTGTTTGTTTGTAACATCCAGAAATCATTGCACTGATATTATTCTCTTCCAGGAAAAGCAAGCGTCCCAATACAACTTCAGTGTGCACAAATTAAACTTGTACAGATGGCAAAAACGAGTGTTCCAGGTACTGCACACAATCTAACACACACACACACACACACACACACACACACACACACCCCACACATCCACCCATGCATGCTTGTTCATTGTGTCAATGCATGGTTGTTCATCATTATATCTTTAAGGTTATAAGAAAACTGGTCCAGTTGGGCAATTGAGTGATTTCATTTCAGAACTTAATTTAATTTCTTTACTACAAAGCCTTAATGACTCAGTATTTGCAGTAATTGTTGCATTAAGGAACGCCTAACTATGTCTGCCCTCAGATTGACTTCAGTACAAAGACTGTGTGCAATATTGAGAAGGGCAGAGTGAAGAGGCAGTTCCCCTTTTCCATGGTGAAAAACTGCCACGATGCTGAAGGCACCAAGTTCACGGTGTCATTTAAGTGTCACCATGACTACGAACTGGAGGCGATGTCCCCACAGGACAAGCACAAAGTGAGACATATTTCAGATATTGTGAAGTCATTAAAACCAGCAAAAACTCAACTCATGCCAATCAGTTGTTTGTCATGCCTGTTCTGGGTAGACCTGTGCAGACACATGCAATTCAGGTCCTGGAGGGCTGGACACAAGTATACATTATGCAAGTTCAGGATTGAATTGTGCTCCAAAATTTCTTATTCCATACTCATGTAAGCATAATTTGAAACTATAAAACCATTAAACTTCAGCAGATTTCATTATGGTGGCTTAGGGTTTATTAGTCCTGTTTTGAGTTTCCGCTCCACGGAAGAGTCTTGGGAATATCCAGAGAGTGTGTTGTGTCTGAGTGTGTTGTGTGTGTGTGTGTGTTGTGTGTTGTGTCTGAGTGCTTTCATTTTGCAAACAAGTTCCTTATGTTTGCCGTTCACACTGAATTGCATTTCCGCCCTGTAGATCCTGGAGCTGATACATCAGATCATCTACAGGAACATCCAGCCGGCGGACCCGTGCGACACCCCCACTGAGCCGCCTGCCTCCCCCCTGGAGCTTCACGAGGGCCAGCTGCTCCTTCAGAAGGGAGGCCTGGCGTCATGCAAATGGCAGAAGTACACGCGTGTTTTTAGATCTTCAGTTCACTTGTTTCACCTGACATACATGCTTGATGCCTTGGAGACAAAAACATGATTATGATTGTCCGGTGATCCGTATGAATTAGTTTCTCAGGGGTGACGTTCCTCTTGATAACAGACTCAAAAACACCTCCTGGTGGCATTTGATCTACGTTGATTGTCCGGCACTCAGAAATTGTCCCTTGTTCTTGTCCTTTGCTCTGCAGGTTTGAGGCACATCTCCAGGCTGGCCAAGTCGTACTCCTTCCGATGGGATGTAGGGTTGCCCCGGGTGATGACAATGGGCTGGTCCCCTCTGGCCCGCCCATCATCGTTCACCTGTCCGACGGCGGCGCCAAAGTGGAGAGCCACGGCTCCTGTGACGCCTTCTCGCTGATCACCAACAAGAACGAGTTCCAGTGGGTTCATGCTCCATCGCATGTTTCTTAACGCTTATTGTAGCGCCGCATGTAATATACTGTATGTTTTTTGAGAATGTCTTTGTTTATCTCATTCTATATAGTAAGTTGTTGTGTTTAGTTCAGTTTAGGAGACATGTCCAGGCTGATGCTAGGACTTCCATGTTCGAAGGGAAGCGACCCGTCCCTGTGATCTTTTCCAGTTTTCGGCTTCCTATGACTGAACAGAGGAGTGTTGAGGAGGTCACGGCTGAGCGGGACGCCTGGGTCAAGGCCATCGGTGATCTGTGCTTGGACTGGAAACACAAATCCCAGTACGAGCACATGCATGACGACCTCAAGTTGTTCCCAGTACGAGATCAAATCAGTGAGGAACCCGAATACAAGGCGGAGGGGACCGGGTTGCAGGACAACCAAGAGCCTGTGTTACCGTGGAGCATCAATGGTGCGGTTCCCCCGCAAGATCGGTTGCCAGTGTCCGGGCCTGTGCCAGAGAAGACTCCAGAAACCCTAGCAAGGAGCAGACCAGTGCCTGTGCCTCAAGCTGGATCCACCCAATCACCAGTGCTCACTTCTTCCCTAATCCCTCCCACTCCCCCTCAAGCCCCGCCCCCATTGCCAAAGAAGTCAGCAAGAAAGAACACATTGAGGACCAAAGCCTTTCACTGGGACCTCATAGCTCAAGACAAGGTAGCACAGGGTTTTATGTTCAGATCACTGTGTTTCTCATAAAATCAGAGTTTAAATTATTCATAGCTCTTATCTGAGTCCACAACGGTTCATATTTATTGAAAGGAAATTCAGTATGTATTATGTCTCTCCGTCAGACTCTTGACAGATGCTCATTTGTATGCTCCCTGAACTCGTATATTAAAGGTAGAGTTTGTGCACTGTGATTAGATCATTCACGCCCATGGCGATATTACAGAGGCTTGTTGATTGCAGGTTCCTGTGAGGAAAATGAAGGTATTGACTGATTTTGCCTCTCTCGCAGATCGCAAAGTCAGTGTGGGCACGGGGAAACCCCAGAGAACCTGAAATCGACACGTCGCGTCTGTATGAGCAATTTGCAGCAAATGACTTGCGGCCTTTTTCAAACTTGGAGTCGAGTGGTCATGTGCAAATCCTGCTGAATCCAAAAATTGCCCACAACTTCAGTAAGTATTTTACCTCCTAAAGACACATATCAATAAACTATGGTAAAGTACACTACATTTTAATGATAGGATTAATCATTTATATATACATATAGATTTGGATATTGAATGCCTGTGATGAATTTTTTATAATCCTTTACATTGCATTTAAAATTAATCCAAACTGTTAATTGGAATGTACCTTGCTAGAATATATAAGTGTGCTCATATATAATGATGCTCACTATACCTATATCATACTTACAGCTTTAGGCACAGTAAATCTATACCTTTACTTGTGACTTTAAGGACCTTTTCAAACAGTTACTGTGAGTCTGGAACTCTCTGAACTGCGTATGTTATTAATGTGCATGATCAGATTAAATCCCTGGAGAACAGGGCAGCCTTGCTTGGTGGTGAGTGTGGTGAATATCTGCACATTGTGAAGAAGCAGCCATGCTAGATTATCTGGGAGCAGCAACATACGGACAGGCTGTTAAAAACCTGCACCTGTTTACCTGGGCATGGCAGAAGAAGTGTCAAAAAATAACATTGATTATCTTTCCAGTTACATGTTTGCTATCACAAATGTGAAGTGCCTAATTATGTGTAATTAGTGCAGGCACTGCAGGACTAGACATTTTTGATGGGAGTGATACTATACTCATTTTAAGTTTAAATTTAGTTTAAAGTTGATGTTACAGACATTGGTCATTTAAATTTTTTATTTTTCTAAACTTTGTCCACTTATGGGTCTAAGAACTTTTAACAGCTGGAGTATGAACCTCTTGTGACTTTCACTAGATGGCAGCATACACTTCTTTTTTTGAGAACTTGCTGCTAGTTTTGAGACAGTTTCAAGGAACAGATTGTGACAACTCTACAATATTCAGAAGCAATACCTCTACATTTGCAAATAAAAAAGATTCCTAAAATAAATGTCAAGGGTTCCGGCTGATACAGTTTAGATAAGAAGTTCACAGTCCCCTCCCTTTGACCACTCTTTGACGGTGAATCCATTCTTTGGAGTAATGTGACAGGCTGCAGCATACAGAAAACCACTGATCTCCTGCTACTGAGATTCTTTAGGGTGAAAGACATGTCTGCTTATTGACTGGGTCCACAAGCTAAGCTGTACTGAATTTCAATTTTGTCTGGGGGTTGAGGATTTTTTGTTAAGGGTGTGTTTTACCTTCATTTTTCTGCTTTAGCTCAATTTTTTGGGAAAGTTACATCACTTTAGAGTAACAGTTGTAGATAGTCTGGGTTAAACATTACAGAGACCGGCATAAATACTGCACGCAAGATTAATTACACACACACACACGCACACACACACACACACACACACACACACACACACACACACTGCATTTGAATGCATTTTAGAAAGCAAATAACATTTCCATGTGGTTTATCAGGCTTTGAATGAACATAAAAAGTCATGAGGATTTAAGATGAGCTTAACAAGAGCTACACTGCACTTACAGCCATTACGAACACTGACCAACATTTCAGAATAGCGTTTGTCAAGAAACAAGTTGGCAGTAATAAACCATTAAAGTTCTCATGCACGTCAAGGCCTCAGCAGCCCAGGAACTGGTGGTGTTAACCTCACCCTGCCCCCCCACGGCCAACTCCACCTCCACAGCTCTGTCGCATCCAAGGAAGAAGGAGAAAAAAAAAAATCACACTCCGTACCGGGCTGCGCAATACAGGGGCCACATGAAAAATGCATGGCGCCCTCTCTGGCCTGTTTGTAAGCCACGCGATCCGTCCCCGGTGCACCCGCACCAGCCGCTGACGAGCCACAGGAGCGGGCCAGCAGGGCCTGGGGCAAAGCCCCCGGCAATCCATCTCTCCAGCCGGGCCACCCACCAGAAGAGAAAGCTCTCCAGTCCTGCCGTCGCTGCTCTGCTAATTCTTCTCAGACGGAGCGTGCATGTTAGAGAGAGAGAGAGAGAGAGAGAGAGAGAGATAGATTTACATTACCATAGAGCTTTTGGACGCTGTGTGGAATTATGGCAGAAAAGGACCT